>NC_080836.1:59338885-59641916 GCF_030435755.1 Ochotona princeps | reverse complement strand
ACATTGTGAACTGTTTTAAAGCATTTTATTGCATGGATAATATGTATGAGTGGGAATGTATTTGTTATATAGAATTGTTTGTAAAATTAAATCTTAATTTACCCACTTCTGTGGAACATATATATCCTGGTGATGAGAAAAAGTCAGTTTCCTGAATGTCATACTGAGTCATCTGGGCACAAGGAGAGCGAGCTCCTGTTTCATACCTGCAGCCTCCTCTTCACTCAATGATGCAGACAAGTGATGAGTGAGCTTTGGCCGGGAGGAGCTGAACCACAGGATACACAAGTAGCACTAGAAACTCGTGTCAGTATAGACAGAAGAGCCAATGATCAAAAGAACCATGAATGAGATCAACATTTGATATTAACTTTATAGAAGGGAATCAGCAAGCAACATAGCTCCCTGCTAATGTACCTGGGGAGACAGAGACTACCTAGGCTTCTGCCACCCACATGGGAAACTTGGATGGAGCATCAAGTTCCTGGTTTCGCTGTGACTCAACCCTGGCCTTCGTGGCAATTTGGTGGGTAAGCCAAGAGGATAGATGTTCTCTTTCCCTATCTCTTCCTCTCTCCCACTTGTCTTTCAGATAAATTAGATGAATCTTGTAAAAATCATTTTAATGGAAAGTTGGAAGTAGGTAGAGTGGAGCAGGTACTGGAATACTTACGAGATGGGGAGGTGGAGACAAAGGTTTTAGTTAAGTTGGAATTTTTGTTGTCTGCTTTGATGTGAACCAGCATGTGGAAAAGTAGGTTAGTGGCTAGAAGAGTCAGTGTTTTTTAAAGTTACATCAAGCATTTGTTAGACGTTTCTGGTTTTCTTATCTGTAAATGAGTAAGTTAACAATTCAAAAGGTTGCCATGAAAATTAAGAGGTATTACAAACACTGGTCTAGCATGATGTTGGTGCTGCAGGTCATTGTTTATCACACGGAAGCCCTTCACAGCCTGTTAGCATGTTTACTCAAACTATTTCTTTTTCACTTTTCATTGCACCAGACTTGAGTTATCTTTAAGCAATTTGCTATGAAAGTTAAGGTGGGGCAGATTAAAAAAATTGCTAATGGAACTAAATAAGTTATTTAATCAACACAAACTAAACTGTTAGTGATTATGGCTATGAATTTGTCTAAATGGTACTTCCCCTCCATTTATTAGTATGCAGAGTTCAAGAGTTCCAAGACGGCCAGACCATTCCTAAATAAACTTGCAGCACTCACAGTGATTATGCTGTTGGCTACATACATCACAGTGAAAGGATGCAGATTAAAGTCAACATATGAAAGAGGCACAAGGGGCAAGACCCAGGAGACAGATGTGCAGCTTCCGTTTGTTCTCTCCCAGTGTCACACATGGTTGCTGGAGAAATAGGTAAACATAGAATATTGTCCATCTTGAAAACTGATGGCACTTTGATAACTGGGGATTTTATGGCAGCCCAGACATCATCCCTATAGCAACCTTAGTTTCCTATGCCTTCAGTGAGCAAGCTGAACAACATGTGGCCCAAAGCCGTCCATCCAAGGGCATCATATTGTTAGTATAGACTGTTGAGCATGCACAGTCCCAGGTCAAGAAATCCACTCTTATCAGGTAGAATGCTCCAAAGGCTTAGAGGCTACCTCCAAGGAGGCAAGGATGAAGTTAATCTTATTTTTTTTTAAGATTTCTTTATTTTTATTGGAAAGGTGGATATACAGAGGAGAGACAGAGAGGAAGATCTTCTGTTCGATGATTTACTCCCCAAGCAGCTGCAATGGCTGGAGCTGAGCCAATCCAAAGCCAGAAGCCAGGAGCTCTGCCAGGTCTCCCACGTGGGTGCAGGGTCCCAAGGCTTTGGGCTGTCCTTGACTGCTTTCCCAGGCCACAAGCAGGGAGCTGGATGGGAAGTGAGGCCACTGGGATTAGAACTGGTGCCTATATGGGATCCCGGGTGTGCAAGGTGAGGACCTTAACCACTACACCATCATGCTGGGCCTGACAAAGTTAATCTTTACTGAGCAGTTTATTTCTGATTCCAGAGACAACACATACTCAGAGGCATAAAAAACTTTAAAAATATTCAAGTCCAATAGTGTGCTGCAGGACATATTTGCATAACAGCATGTTCACACAGTTTTTAGTGCACGTACTTAGAGAAAAGTATAGCTTGAGTTGGGGCGGTAAGGGAAACTTTTACAGAAGTCATAAATGAACTGCCTTGAAGCTTTGCCTGGATTTCAACTAGCAGAAATAAAGGTAAAGGCACCTACCTCCAGATGGATGGCTGGAGGAAGGCTAGAGGAAAGCAGGAGGTGGAGACTGTGTCCAGAGGAGATAGTGTGGAAAAGAAAGCAATGTTGGATAATATTGGAAAAATCACCTTGCATGTGCATGGCCTAGGACTACTGTTGGAAATTACTACAGATGAGGGGATTAAAACAAATTGAGTGCTATATTTTTGGAACTAGAAGCCCAAATTCAATGTGTAAGCATAATGGGTTCTTTTTGGGAGATTGCGGGGAAAAGTCATCTCAGGGTTCTCCCCGGCATCTGTGGGTTGCTGGCACGTCTTGGCGTTCTTGGCCTCATAGAGGCACCATGCTAGTACTGGTCACCTTCATCTCATGGCTCTCTCCCTTTGTGTTCACATCTTTGTGCCTCTACCTTCTTTCTTGTAGGGACATCAGTTATTGGATAATAAGCCATCCTAATGAGATCTGTGACCCCCATTCTAACTAATTGTGCCCCTCAAACCACAATAAGGTCACAGTCTGAGATTCTACACACATAGGATTCTGCGTCACAGGGGAGGCTATCCCAAGCACATACAGAATTTGTGTTTCACATTTTTTAATGTAGTCTCTTGCAGGCTGTAGCTTTACTAAAAACAGTTACAAAGGTAAGTGTAGTTCACTACACAAGGTCTTTCACACTATTTCAGTGGGCTTTTTTAAACACCAGAATATTTTCTTTCCCTGCCAAGTACAACAGCCCTACAGGGTAGAATTTATGTGGAGTGCGGATAATGTCAGCAGCAAATGGAAGGACTGTGGTGAGTGGATAGCAACAGCATAAAGGCAGACTCCTTGCCATCCTGCACATTTTGCACTTACTCTTCACCAGCACCCAGACCCCTGTGACTATCATGAGCTGTGGTGAAAACAATCACAATTAAAGCATGATGTGTTTAGAAAAAACATTTGCAACATTGGGCACAACATTCTGGGTAAAACAAAGTTTAACAGTTTAGAGAGCTGGGATGTTGGCTGGGAAATCTTGGGGTTATGACACTAGAGAAGGTGGGAGGGATGAATAAGGATGGCTGGGGGGGCACACCATCTCTATTTTTATTCAGCATTTTGTTTTCTGGCTAACTCAGCTAATAAACTCATTTTTTGCAAGTTTAAAGGGCTGAACTACTGCAGCACTGGCACCTATAGGCTTTACTGAGAAGACAACTTCTCAGATGTTATCCCAGAACTGTGCAATCAGGATGTTTGTGGAAGGATCCTAGGAATCTGCATTGCCCATGTCTCCAAGTGATTCTTAAGTACAATAATGTCAGAGAAAGTATTGTGGCATCTGTTTGGGGATTGAAATGTGCATTTTTTTAAAGCATAAAGGGTTACTTTTCCCACAGATCAGCTTTAATAGAACAATAAAAGTTGTGGTGGAAGGAAAGAAGGGTAGGAGTTTCTGAGCCGAGAGTTATTGCAGACAGGATCCCCTCTGAAGCAGAATATGGTCATATGGTCTCTTATGCTAGGCATAGGAGGACTAGGGGACCGAGAAGAGAGAAGAAGTCTTTGCCTAATTAACAACTTTGTAGAAAGCCAGCTTTGCACCTCAGAAAGGATAATTTCCTGTCCTCTCTGCTTCCATCTGCCAGCATTCACACACTTGTTGTGTTTCTGTGGGCTAATCTGGGAGTGCAATTGCCATTTACAATTATGTTTCTAGACACTTTTTTATTTATATAATGTTTTTCAGAAGAATTTGGAGGCTGCCTATTTTTATTTTGTGCATTTAATCCTTAAACTGAGATTGGGCTTTTCAGAAAGAACATTAGTGTTATTTATATCATAACAACCTTGCTGACACATTTTGGAAATAATTTCTAGTCATTTTGAGAACGCGTAACTTCTGGCTACTTGGTATTTCATAATAACGGCAATACTTTCAAAAGTCAACATTGGAAATGCGTTATTTGAGAAGGATGCTGGTGTTATTTCCAGATACATGGTGACAGTAACCTTATAGAATGAAAGAATTAGTGACATTTTCAAAAATGTTGGTGCCCACTGGAAAGAAAGGATGGAGTACTTTAACTCCGGGTAATTCTAGAAAACCCAAAGAGCTCCCTCTGAGCTTCGTGAACAGTAACTGACTTGAAAAGATGAAATGGGTTACAAAGGAGGATATATTCAACAATTTTTATCATCAGATTTGGTCAAGCTCTGAAGCAGCAGTAAGTTTTGTGCTGTGCATTTGAATACCCCACTCTTCTGATGAAATGGAATACAGAGGAATTGAAAAAGAAAACTTGAAAAACCTGTATCTCAGATCAAAATATTTCTCTAATATGAACCTACTCTTACCTGGCTAATGATTTCAGAAAATTTTTCGAAGAAGTAGATATGCCTTCAAAGTTTGGATATTTACTACTCATCAGAAAACTTATTCATTAAGATTTGATTAGTTTGAATCTCTAATTTCCATTTTAGAGTAAAAACAAGGGTCTACCGGGACTGTATTTAAGAGATGCAATTATTGTTATCATTCTACTTCCTAGTGCTACAATGTCCTTTATCTTTTTAGTATGACATACATATAATTTAACTTACAACCATAAGCTTAATCTTCCACTAAAAATTCAACAGGTAGTAATTATAAAAACCACTGTATGAGGCTGTTGCAGTGGTTTAGCCAGCTAATACTCCACCTGTGGCACTAGCAGAACCAGCATCCCACATAGATACTCCACTTTTGATCCAGCTCCCGGCTATGGATGGGGAAGGCACTGGAGGATGGCTCAAAGTCCTTGGGCCCCTGCAAGAACATGAGACCCAGAGGCAGCTACTTGCTCCTGGTTTCAGATTAGATCAGCTTCAGCTGTTGCAGCCATTTGGCGACTGAACCAAGAATGGAAGATGTCTTTCCTTCTCTCAGTAAATCTGCCTTTCAAGTAATAAATTTTAAAAGAAAAACCACTAACCATCAAAATAATATACATTACTTTTTTGGTCATGTGTATATTAACACAAATCAGCAAAAGTATATGATATTTGTCTCTTGGGCACTAAACATAACAGTCAAATATTTACATTTTGTCATGAGAGAATTGATTTCACAAGTTTGTACAGCTGAGTAATATTCCATATGTATAACATTTCACTATCTAGCCATCAATTGGTGGACATCTGAGTTAATTTCATATCTTACCTATTGTGGGTTGAACTGCTATAAATATAGGGATACAGATAACTCTCATTTGTTGATATAATTTCCTTTGGGCAAACATCCAGCAAATGTATAGCTTTTCTTGAGGTTGGAATGCCTGGGTCCTATGGAACATATGTTCAGATTTCTGAAGAATCTGCATGTTGCCTTCCATAATGGTTATATGAGTTTCCCAGTCCTACCAACAGTGTATTAATATGCTTTCTCCACGCATTCTTACTAGCTGTTTGATTTTTAGTTAATAGCCTTTGTAACTGGGGTGTAGTAAAACCTTGTTGTGGCCTTTATTTGCATTTCCCTGATGGTTAGTAATCCTGAGCATGTTTTTATATGTCAGTTGTTCATTTGCTTTTCATTGTTTGAGAAATGTATGTTCACATTCTTCACCTATTTAGCTGGTTTGTTTTGTTGAGTTTCCTGGGCTCCTTTATAAATTCTGCATATTGATTCTTTATCAGATGTACAGTTGGCAAGTAGTTTCTCCTGCTGGTTGCATCTCTGCTTTGTTGAAGGTTTCCTTGGCTATGCAGAAGTTCCTTAGTTTAATGTAATCCCATTTGTCTATTTCTACTTTCATTCTGTTTCTGGCGTTTAATTGAATCAGTCTTTGCATGTCAGTGTCTTGCAGTGTTTCCCCTATGTTTTCCTCTAATGAATTGATAGCATCAGGTCTTGGGTCTTAGATCCTTGATCCATTGTAAGTGGATTTCTGCATAGGAAAGAAGGTGAAGGGTCTCGTTTCATACTTCCACATGCAAAATCCAGTTTTCCCAACTCCATTTGTTGGAAACACTGTCCTTCTTAGGGAAGAATTAGCTTATGCGTCAATGTTTAGTTGTTAGTTGATGCATGGACTAATTTCTGTTCAGTGGGTCCACATGTCTATGCTGGTACCTGTCCCAGGTGTTTTGATTATAACTGTCTTGTCATACATCTTCACGCATGGTGTTGTGATGCCTCTGGCTTTATCTTCATTGTTTAGGATTGCTTAGCTATTTGGGTTACCTTCTGGTTTCATATGAGTTTTGGGTTCATTTTTTCCTAGCTCGCACAAGAACTTTCTTCTTATTTTAGTTGAGATCACATTGAAACTAAATTGCTTTAGGCTGTATGGGCATTTTGATTAGTTTTTAAAGACTTATTTTTCAATGGAAAGTCAGATTTACAGAGGAGAGGTAAAGATCTTCCATCCACTGGTTCACTCCAAGTGGCCACAACAGCTAGAGCTAAGCTGATCCAAAGCCAGGAGCCAGGAGCTTCTTCAGGGTCTAGGTGGGTGCAGGACCCCAAGGCTTTGGATCATCCTCTACTACTTTTCCAGCCACATGCAGGGTGTTGTTAAGGGTGTGGAGCAGCCAGTATACGAACCAGCACCCTTATGGGATCCTGATTCATATAAGGTAAGGATTTTAGCCGCTAAGCTACTGCGGCTGGCCCTCGATATTGATTCTTCACCATTAACACCATTTTCTTAGTGTGTTCTATTTGTCTCCTTAATGTTTTGTTAATTTTTCCATTGTAGAGATTCTTTGTATCCTTGGTAAAATTTATCCCAAAGGTGTTTACGTTTTTGTAGCTATCATGGATGAGATTGTTCTTAGCCAATCAAAAATCAAGTGAATGTAAGTGCTATTAATTTTTGTCTTGATTTTATACTCTGAAGCTTTGGAAATCTGATACTGGTTGATATAACTTTGCCCAACCCACTGATCCATGCTGTTGAATGGAAGCGAGTTGCCTGTTCTTCATGTCAAAAATTGCAAAGATTATGACAAGTGTTGTGGCATGGGATAAAGCTGCCAGTACATGCAATGCTAGCATCCATAATGGACACTGAATTGTGACCTGACTGCTCCACTTCAAATCCATCTCCCTACTAACAGCCTGAGAAAAGCAGTGGAAGATGTCCCAAGATTTTATGCCCAAATCATTCATGTGGGAGACCTGAAGGAAGCTCAGCAGCATAGATCAGTGGATTAAACCTGGGCTCCTGGATTTGCCTTAGTCCAGCATTAGCTGATGCAGCTGTTTGTAAAGTAAACCAGTGGAGAGAAGACATTTCTCTCCCTCTCTCTGTTAACTCAGACTTTGACATACACATGTATATATACACTTATGTATATCTTAATCATAGCAAGGATCAAACCTTCAGACTCCTAAATCATCCTTCTTCTGGCACACATACAAATCTGAATAAATTCGAGTTATAGTACAGTGAGAACAACATTAACGTTGGGGTCAAGTGGTGTTGGGTTTAAATTTTGGCTCAGTCATTTGCTATCTCTGACATTGGATGAGTTACTAATCTACTTAAGCTTTGCTTATAACCTAAACTTGGGATAATGGTACCCACTTCATACTGTTCAAGATTATTTGAAATAATGCCTGTAAAATAATTACAAAATTCATTGTTAGTTGTAATAAGACACTATACTCTCAAAGTGTTTCACAAATCTGAATTAATGACTTCTTGCATCATAATCCCTAGGGTTCTTGTTAAGCAAGATTCCTGGCCCTGGATCGACAGCTTATGAATCAGAACACTTGATAATAGGGTGCTTCCTAGGTACAGCTGAAACTGAAACTCACTTTACCCATCACCCATTCACTGTTCTGGTAATCGCATCTCGTTTTTCATCTAGGAGCTCATATCTCATCCTTCTCTCCCCTCTCTCCTACACTATCACCCAGGTTTGCTTTTAACAGAGCATGCAATCCAATACTGGTGACCAATTGGCATTTCCCTGGCCACATAAATAGATCTGTGGGGCCTAAGCAGAGTTCTAGCAATATAACTGGGCTTTGGATACACCACTGGGGCAAATGTAAGCACTCTTATCTGGTAGATGGGGACCTAAAAGGACAAAGCCCTGGAAATGTTGGCATCCATCTTGTCACCACTAAGTGAGATGGTTGTCCGAGAGTAATGTTATCAGCAAACAGAAAAGCAGTGGAGAGAAAAGGCTCATGCTACTGGTTCTAATTAAATCTTAGTTTAACTACTCCTAATACTGGACTGACACTGCAATGTTCATTTATTGGTCTAACTTTTAGTTAGGGTCATTTTGAATTGTTTGTTATTTGTTTTTTCTTAAGTGTCACTTAACTCAGATAATGTGTACAATTCATTTGTGAAATGTACACTATTGAGGTCTTCATTTCAATAAGCAGAATGGGCATGAGGGATTCCACGTTGAGCTGGGCTCCATCTTAGCTGAGGTACCCCCCCCTACCACCCGTCAAACTGTTACCTAGACAACAAAACTGATTCCTGACTGGCAAAAACGCTCAAGCCCCTGGCCAGGCTGTTCAGACATGACTAGGGTTAGAATTTGTTCCATCTGGAATGGCAACAAAGACTTGCAAAGTTAGTGATTAGAAGCTTTTCAACCCTAAGATAGCTTCGCATCGGCTCAGTGTATGAGCTCAGACCTCCTCACCTCTCCTGGTTTGTGGTTTTTGCTTTGATAAATCCCACTTGCTGCTCTGTAGTTTGGGAGCGAGAGGTCTTTGGGGCATGAACCCCTTCTCCACTGCTAGCAATAACGGCCTTTCAAACCTTAGTGTGTAGTGCTCCTATGTATTGGGTCAATTGGGTACAACATTGTTCTACACCTTTGCCTGCCTTGACACGTTGGGCATAACCACATGTGTATCTTCAGGATCCCTTTTGCTGAAGCCAGGTTAAACAGCCTCTTGGCTTTCTCAAGTAATAAGTCTGTTTTCAAGGACATGCCAATAGGTCCAAGAATGCCCTCTAGACTTTGATGCTTTGGCTGAAACTTAGTTCTGCTGGTCAGAGATTAAAAGTTCAAACCTCTACAGGCACAAGATGGAAGAAATAAATAGGCCACGCAGAGACAGAAACTAATACTTGCTTCTCAAGTCCAAGGAAATTATCAGGGCAATTAAATACCCTGTCTCTGTGTTAAAACAGTGAGGAGTTAAGGGTACTAGAGAGTCAGAGGGCAGTTGTCTCCTACAAAGGGAGGAAGGATTAATCAGCTAGGACAGGAGATTTAGAACTACATAATAGAATATGCAAAGCAAAGGAGAAATTCCTAGCTGACATGGGGCATCTTGAGGTGCACTGTGCTGCTGTTAACTTATACAAGGTGTTCTCCTCAGAAGCAGGCATCCTTTGTAAAATGTTTCCCTTTAGAAAATATGTCCGCAGGCATCCTTTGTATCCCTATAGTAAATATGTCCTGTAACTAAGCCTCTACTCAACTGTTTTCTTTCCCTTTGTTAATCTGGTTGGTGGGGAGGAAACAAGGCTTGCTTGGTCTGAAACAAGTATTGAACTAACCTCCCAACCAAAAGCAGAAACGGTAACTCAAACCCATTGGGTTAACAAATTGCTTCTAAAATATACATCAGAACTGTAGTAATCTCTTCCCATGCCATATAAATTTGCAATGTCCAGATAGCATGGCAAGACAGAGACATTCATGATGAAAATTTGAAATTTCTTTTCAATTAATTATTATAACAGTGGGGAGGCTGTACCATTTGATACCATGTGGCCTTCAACATTTGTATGTTGGAAGCAGGTTAAAGTGGACATTCAAGGCAGCCAAGAAGAAAAAGGCAGATCAAGATGATGAGCATGAAACTTTTGGGAAATACAGTAGTGGTCCCCTAACTTCCTTTCTTACTAAGTAGCAAAGTAAAAATATCTGTTGTTTTCCCAGTCTCCAATAGTTCATCGTCATACTATCTCATCTTAGTCCTCTCTAATAAAACAAAATATTTGGAGTTCTAGGCTACTATTCTAATTTTATATTCAGGGACTAATGTTTTATTTCTCTGACCCCCCAAAATAGAGGGAACTGAGTAACTGAAAAAGCTAATGTTTTGATGATCAGATAAAACATCTGTCTCAGTGTGTACAATCTGCTATTGAGTAATAAGTAATTAGGAAAAAAACTGTTGCAGTAGGGTGACTACAGACTAATGTACTGTATATTTCTGAAATGGTAGAAGGTAGGATTGAGTGCTTTTGCCACAAAACAATGACAGATGTTGAGATGATAGAGGATTTGAACATCATACAATACACATGTACCAATACATCAACTGTCATCTTATAAATGTGCATAATGGTAAATTAAAATGTAGAGTAAAACCAAAATCACCTTTTTCTATTGAAGAAAGGTAGATGCAAGCTCACTGAACAAACAAAAAAACTAAGTGTAGGAAGCAATAGTTAATAGTCTGGGAATTGGGAACAGAATTCTGAGTTTCTTCCATAATTCTTAATAGCTTTCTGATTATAGAAAATTAAACCACTCACTCTTTGTATTGAAAAAAATCATGAATTCAGAGTTCCTACTTCAGAGTTATTCTGAAGTAAGAGACACAAGGAACAGGGACTCTATAGCCTAGAACCAGACCTGCAGTAAGTCATAGATCAATGGTGGTGCTATTTTGAATGTGTTCTAAGTCATGAGTTGGAAACAATCTTAAACTCAAGAGGTGGAGCCTTGGGATGGTAATTATGATGGGGTGAAGTTGAGAATATCTCTTCATTTCCCCTAAAATAAAGTGATAAATTATGAGACTAAACAAGTGTTAATGGGGAGAATATATATGAAAATCAGTAATCCCCTTTTGCCAATATCTGGTTCTTGCTTGAGGCTTAGTGCTTTGTAGTCAGGCAAGAGCATGTGAGGAATTGTCAGCTGTAGAACCTAGTGCTGAGGTTATGCAGTTTGAGGATAGTTTGAGTCTTCACGTACTTTGTTCTGAAAACGGACCACACATTCTGGAGTGTATAACACAAGCCTGATTGGGCAGCTGCCCCCAGCTTGGTATTCTGTGTGTCCTCAGGGAGTAAGGCTCTATGCTCACAGCAATGTTGTCAGCAAAATGTAAGCTGTGGTGTTTTAAGCCCAAGAGGTTTCAGCTTGAATTTTACTGCAGTACAGCAGTTTTCCCTAATCAAAAGATACAGAGAGGCAAGGAGATGGCCTTTTCTCTGAACCTAGGGGGTAAAACTAAAAGCAAAGAAGCAACCAGTGAGAAATTCCCCTGTTTCCTTTTGGTATTCCCGTTTTCCTTTAATCTTTATTTTCCACACACAAAAAAATGCACCCATTCTGTCAATTTCCAGCTCTACATTCAGATATGCAGACTCGATGCAATGAAAATAACCAGCAAAAATATGTCAAGTATACAACTTAGTCTTATGCATAATTTAGATTTTTTAAAATGTTATATATTCAAATACATTCATGAAGAGAGACATTAGCATGAAAAGCAGATGAGAAGTTGGTTTTCAGTTCTTTTAGTTGGTTTTCAATTTTCCTTGTTGACTTTGTTAAACATCCTCTTGGTAGTACATATCTAACCCCTTTGATAGCAGGGTACACAATGTTCCTAGGACTAAGCAAACAATTACGCAGATGGCCATTCTCTGGGGATTTTACATTGTATTTTCCTGAGGACACAACTTTGTCTTTAAAAGATTATTCTAGTAACATTATTGTGAATGAGATAAAAAAGGGTTAGACTGAAAGCAGAAAAACATTAGGTCAGTGGTAATGGAGTCATCAACTAGGATAGGCGGCAAGGTAGAAGGAAGGGAGGAGATTTTGGCAGAAGTGTTGTTAGGAGGCAGATACTAACTTGAAGGCGAGGAATGAAGAGCGAGGAGTCTAGGAATATTCTATACTGAGATCAGTAATTTTTCTTCTTGCAGTGTGCTAACTGGAAGATATTTTAGATTTTCTGGGTCACAGTATCTAATGTAGTGAGACATATCAATTGTGGGCCATAAGAAAAGGCTAAAAATTATTTGGACAGGTCGTCCAGCCTAGGCAACTGCAGGAGTAACCCAAATTCAATCTATAGCAGGTAAATTTTTAATTTACAATTTTGGCACCCTGCTGGCAGAAGCGTGCCCAAAAGTGAAGGATTATATTGTCAGATGGGAAGCTGAAGAGCAATTGAGTCCAGTTTACTCCCGTAACTCGTCACCCTCATGTCCTTCATCCCACCTGAGGACAGCATGCTTCAAACCACTGAGAGCCAAGCTCCCAGCACACGAAGATTCTGCTGATACATCTAGATCATAGCCAAACTACAGCATGCACACATAAAGCATTATCTAGGAATGTTCAGTGCTATTTGTGAGATATTATTTATGTTTTCACATTTATATTGAAACATAAGGGCTAAGAAATATTTTTATATCCTAAACAATTTCATACTGACAGTGGCAATTTTTATTTCTAATTTTTGCATATCAAAACACACACATACACACACACCTCAGAGGGTTAAGTATTTTAGTCTGTTCATGGAGGGAAGTGGTTAAGGTGCCTCAGGGATTTAGAATTAGCCTATTTCTCTTACAGGGACAGGGAATCAAGACATGGATTAGCAGCAACTTTGTAGTTGGAGGGCAGGGGTGCCAGGTCCGGATTCATGCAACTTGGCATATTTTATCAAGTTCATCAGCAGCTCTATCTGAAGTTTTGCTGCTCACCTCGGGAGAGATGTCTTTTCAGCTCCAATCTCGTAATTACCTAAAGGCTTTGCCTCACTGAGAAATGAGATGCTCAGTTCCCAACTGCGATTTATCCCATGTTTGATTTGCAATGTGGCTAATCTACTTTGAGTTAATGAACAGCTTGCTGTGGTTTCATTTGAGCTGTGT
The DNA here is from genome assembly GCF_030435755.1 of Ochotona princeps. Lineage (NCBI taxonomy): Eukaryota > Metazoa > Chordata > Mammalia > Lagomorpha > Ochotonidae > Ochotona > Ochotona princeps. The sequence goes on along the minus strand of NC_080836.1, from coordinate 59,628,806 downwards.
GTAGCTCTGGGTGATCTGTAACCTACAGAATTTCTACACATTCTCTAGAGTTATTCCTGACAAAGGATTGACTGTCATAGTCTCCAGTTTTCCTATAAATGTAATTTCATAGCATTCTAATCCTGTTTATTATCTCAAAATATTACCTTTATTTAAAACCATGTTGCAGCCTTGTTTATTTAACATGATACTTGAGAAACAGCGTCAATTACCCATTCACAACTTTTGAAGTTGAATATACAAAAAACAAACAAACAAACCCAAAACTGCTAAAATCCATGTCTAAGTTTGGGGAATGGTTTCCTGTAGGAGGACAATTGATTGGATCTGTAGGTCTAATTTGCAAAACAGAGAGGTATTTCCAGGCAGGAGTGTGGGAACTCCATAATCTCAAGTCAACTCTCACTTGCTATTAATATGTAAATTCCTTATGCCTATTGCCTGTCCATATACGCCTTTCCTAATGCACTACTGACCCTCAGTCTTTAAAAGTCTAATGCTGTTAATAAACTTTGGCCGTTGACAATCAGTCAGTAGTTCACATGTTTGATTGTCGATTCTGTGCACCAAGTCCATTGCTGCAAGACAGCGAACAGTTTCCAAATGCTTTGTAATGTGAATATTTGCATACCAATCAGTGTATCAATTCTTTGTCAAAAGATGTTGATGGCATCACTTCTGTCTTTCAATGGATTCTTTAGTTCTAAGATAATAAGTTTGTAATGCGCATAACTTAAGACAAAAAAGCATTACTAAGTTGAAACCCACCGTTTCAATAGCAGGATAAAAATTCATAGAATGGGTTAGTGAGAGATTCACAGAATGGGTTATTGAGAGGCAATATCAGGAAGATGTAGAAAAAAGGAACACCTTATGAATCCAACAAAGGACAAGTGAACAAAGAAGGTGAAAAATCTTGCAATCTGTAGCTCACCTAGTTGCATGATGCAGGCCTCTCCTCTTAAAATGAGTAATGACATTAGATTATTGACATTGTGAGACGGCTTGGAGGCAGAGCACCCCAAGTCATACAAACTCCCAAGATGCTTCAGAATGAAAGCTGGGGGAAGAACAGTTGGATCCAGCTGGGTCCTAGGTACTTCAAGTCATATTTAAATCTCTTTTCTAGATCTCTGGCAGTTTTGGGTAATCCCTGGAGAACATATCACCCTAGCTGAACATCACTGCTGTCAGTTTTCATCTGTTGCAGCTGATATATTGCTGCTCAATTGGATTCTCAGTGGCACTGGTTTATCTTTGGAGGACCTCTAGTTTTCTTATTCCTTCCTATTTTGCCAACTTGAACACTTAAATTTTAAATTTTACTATATTGTTCAAACATTAAGTGAAAAAGACAGGATAGAAAGTCAATGAATCCACTCCCCTACGCTGTTCCATTATCTCTTTTCCTAGAACACCAGACTGGCAAGGTTCATTTTGGATGCCCAGAGCTCCAGGGTGCTGTTCTGGCAGGGTGAGGAACTCAACACAATGGTAGTCTCTAGGAACTTCTCTTCAGTCTCAGAATTTGTAGGTCAATGGTAGTCATTAAAAGTGTTGGAATATTCCATTGCTCTGCCTCCCAAGTTTATCTGTCTCCTTGTCATTGAGTAAATTGGTTAGTTCTTGGGAGATTATTTTCTGCAGAGGAAGGCACTGCGTTACAAGCATTAGGTTTTCTATAATTCTTTTTGTCTCTGTTCTAGTGGACAGTAATGACTGAAAGAGTGGTTACTCTTTTTAGCTAAAGACCAGGGTAAAATGATGTACGCAGCCCCAGCTCGCCTTCAAATGGTACCAGGTGAGAGAGAAGACTATCATTCCAGTAAGCCAGTAAGTTTGTTTTATATTTTTCTGCACAATAGCTGATGTATACCTTGATTTGCTGTCAAAATCCTCCTCCCAATTTAACAAAAATGCACTTATTTAGGGCAGACACTTGATCTACATTGGGTTGCTCTTTAATATGTTTTTTCTTCTTTCTCAAAACATTTTATATGACAATTGTACACTTTATGTAAATATTTCACGACAGAGTCGAGCATATGGATATTTCCAGCTATACTCTCTTGTCTGCATTCCCCATCCACTCTTTACTTTTTGTTTTAATTTTTATTTTAAATTTTGAATTTTATGGTATAATTCTGTGTAGTCTGGGACTGCCCTTCCCCCAAGTCCCACCCCCGAACTGAATTTCCCCATATTGTCACAACAGTATATTCCTTCACAAGGAGTTACAATTCCATCAGTCTATTTCAATGTGCCCCGGCATTGCTGGTAAGGACAATGTCAGACAGTTTATCAAGCCATTGTCTAGATAGGTCCAACAGTTTCATTGGGAGTCCATCTTTACTTTGGAAGTAGGGATGCATGTGACATTTGGTCTTCACATCTGGAAATGGTAGTCTCCATTATTCTATCACTATTCATTCCAATTTGCATGATGGTTTTATATATTAGACAGAACATATGGTATTTGTCTTTCTGGGATTATCACTGAGCATAACGGTCTCTAGTTGGGACTATCTAGCTGTAAATGGCATAATTTCATTCTTTTTATTGGCTGAGTAGATGTATCACCATGGAGTAGATGTACCACCATTTCTTTAAGTCACTTCTCTTTGGCTGGGCATCTGGGTTGTTTCCATGTCTTTGCTATTGTAGATTGTGCTGCTATAAATACAGGATTACAGATCCCCTTCTCACATGCAGTTTTCATTTCCCTTTTATATATTTTCAGTGTCTGCTCAGTATCCAAGAGACAAATCTCAACCCATAAGTATTTGTTATTCTAAAAAGAACACTCACTTTTTGTTCTGAACACAATATGAAGTGTAGTTATTCATGCAAATGAAACACAGAATCAGTTAAGTCACAGGTTTTTCTTCCCAATGCTACTTGTGAATTGTACATGCATTGGAGGCTAGTGTACAAAATTTTTAGTTTTAACAGCACTTTCAGAAAATCTTATTTAGGTAGCTTCATAATTTGAATGGCTCTGAATTTGTTCAGGACTAGAAATTAATTACTGAAAGGGCTAACTGACACAAATCAGAGGACAAGAACCAGAGCGCGCTTTGAAGGTAGTATTAAATAGGCTAAACTGATTAAGTTATCACTCTTTGCCGTTAACGGTCCTGAAACAACTTAAGTATAACCTAGCTGAATTTTAGGAGACATTCTAGTCGTGAATTATTGAGGCTATTTAAAAAAAGAAGAGGGCCCAGCATGATAGCATAATGGTTAAGGCCCTCGCTTTGAACGTGCCGGGATACCATATGGGCACCGGTTCTAATCCCTGCAGCTCCACTTCCCATCCAGCTCCCTGCTTGTGGCCTGGGAAAGCAGTCAAGGACAGCCCAAAGCCTTGGGACCCTGCACCCACATGGGAGATTCAGAAAGAAGTTCCTGGCTCCTGGCTTCGGATCGGCATAGCACCTGCCCTTGTGGCCACTTGGGGAGTGAATCATCGGACGGAAGATCTTCCTCTCTGTCTCTCCTCTCTGTACATCTGCCTTTACAATAAAAATAAATAAATCTTAAAAAAAAGAAAGAAACCTGCTTTGAGTTTTAAGCAAAAAATGGTTTTACTTGTTTTGTCACCTGAAATCTGCTTCTTCAGCAACTTTCTAAAACACATATTTATGTGATAGAAACTATCGTGTAAATATAGTCCGTTCACTGCAGTAAATTCAGTCCTGCAAAACATTTTCGTCAACAGCAGACAGCATTCATGAGATCATGGTCTGATACTCATGCCTTAGAGCCATTATAGCTATTTTAGGGATTCTCTGGCTATTTCACTTTTCATAAATGCTCTGATACTCATATAACATTGAACTTGCCTAACGATGCATTCACAATGTCACCCCTGTTAGGTGACACAGAACTGTAAACATTATGTGGCAAGAGCTTTGTTGGATATTTGGTGGCAGGATAGTGATCAAACAGAAGCTAGAAATATATGAGAACATTTCTCGGGTGTCAAATTAGATCATAGGGGCTAAACCTTGCACAAAGATCCTGTCAGATGGGCTCTATTCAGGCCTTCTAGGGTGGGTAGGGGCAGCATTAGTGTCTAGGGTGATAACTGATGCTAAAGCACATAGATGGCACTATTGGGGTATAGAGAGCAGTATTGGAGCACCAGGCAATCATCTAACAATGTCTACACAAATCCCTCTTAGAGCAGGTATAAAAGTAAACCAAGAGGGATTGTGAGGACCTTGGATCCCACACAGCAGGTTGGGTTTCAGAGTAAAATCCATTTTTAAGTGGAGCACTAAACAAAAAGCTGTTGAAAGTGACAGAAAATGGAAACAAAAAGGGCATACACAATGCTATATGGGAATTTTACATTGTGAAAATCATTTTGTCAATAACGAAAAGACAAGAATGGCAGGAGGTAGAGATTTCATTCCTGATGACCTGTACAACTAGTTAATAATGGAATCAAGTTATGAAGCCTTAAGATTATCTTTTATTATTTAAAAATATTTTGAGAGCCTGAGTAGCCAAAATCAAGAGGCTTTTAAAAACTAGTTCAGTCTACTATGTGCTTAGTAGAAACTCAAGAACTTGGGCCGCTGCCTCCTGCTTCCCAGGACACACATAAGGAACAGAGCTGTGACTATGACCCTGGCTCCATAATACTAGGTGCAAGCATCCCCAATGAGGACTTCACCTCTGCACCAGATGTTTACCTGTGTCTTAGCTTTATGATTATCTGAAATGTAAAATGATACACGGGGAACAACACAGGCACACAGAAAATGTCCATAATTGCCAAAGTTAGTCAAACCTTGGGGCCAGGAACTATCTGAATCTCACAAGTGAGTAGCAGGAAACCAAGTATTTAGGTCATCTTCCCAGGGGCATTAGCAGGAAGCTTGCTCAGAAACTTGTACCAGGGTCTTGAACGGATGCTCTGATTTCGCATCCCAATCAGGTGGCTTAACCAGCTGTGCCATACCACCAATCCAAGTCAATTTTTTTCTTCATTTTTTTTTCAGTCTCTTTGCTTTAAAATTGACAGAATTATTGGCGAAAACTTTTTAGCTATTGCTAGTATAATAATACAATCATGTGCTACAAGCAAAATTAATTGTTAATTATAATAATTAATAAAAATTACTAGCAAAATTAAACTATTAAGGATACCTTTTAACTCATAACTAAGAATTAGAAGGAAAATGCATTTATTTGATAAAAACTTCATAAGTTAGAACTTTTCATTTTTAAAACACCAAAGATGGAAGATTTGTAAGCAACTAATTTCTTCAAAATATAAATACCTGAAAATAGTAATGCACTATAAGATTTAGCAGATATGACAAAAGATTTAACCTTTGATTCACTGATCGTTCATCTTGGGCAATATCTCCACTTAAGATTTTACTCTGATATTATAACTTGATTATACATGATAACATTTTAGGGAAGACTGGAGGCTCAGATTGCCTGAAATTTGAATCTTGGCTCTATCTGTGAGACACAATTAACTAACTGACACTTAGCCTGAACTTCTCCATCTATAAAGTTGATCATAATAATTTCTGCCTCATAAGATGATTCTGGACATTAAATGGGGTTACAAATGCAAAGTTCCTTGACTTCATTAAGTGAACTGTAAATTGCAGATATTCATTACTGTAATGTCTACATATGTTGGGTTCTGATATCTGAATGTCTGATTTTTTAGGAAAGTCCATCCAGTTGTGCAAAGTTTAGAAGTATTTGTCTAATTGCTTTGAATGTTATCTCCTGAGTTGAGCCAACCATCAAGATCTACTAGTGTTGCTTAAGTTTATTTATCTATCTATGTATCTATATTTGAAAGGCAGAGACATCGTGTGAGGTCTGAATGGCTGGTTCACTTCTCAAATGCCCACAACAGCCAGGGTTAGGCTAAGCTTAAGCCAGGAGCCTGGAGTCCAATCCAGGTTATCCACATGAATGATGGGATCCCAGATACTGCCATTGAAACTGCAATTGCAAGTGGAGTTTAAACACGATCCCAGGCACTCAAAACATGGGATGAAAGCATCCCAAGTTCCATCTTAACAGGTGCACCAGACAGTGGTTCCAGATTGAATTTTTATATATGTCTTTCATTGTTTCAGGCCAGCTACTCACACTTCATTGGTTCTCATAATCATTCAACTGCATTTTACATCTGCCTACGTTGTTCGTTCAATTCTTGTGGTCTACTTCCTATTTCCCTCTCAGATTCCCTTCTCTGATTATTAAAGGCAGCCAGAATGAACAATCCAAATACAACCCAGTTGGATGAATTCCTTAATTCCTAGTGACTGCTTCACTTGCAGAAGCAAGTCTGAATTCACGGCTTGTCTTAATAACTTTAGCTCCCATGTGGTCCTCACTTTGTTACTCTCATTTGGGGAATTCACAATTTTATGATCATTCCCTTTTCCTTCAGGAAGGTATCTTTGTATTCCAAGGTAGGTTGACCTTATTAGTAACTTCTCTACCATATAGAAATTGCTCCTAGGATTGTCTCTTCCAACACATAGGTTTCTCAGTTTCTATGATTGTGTCTTGTAGATTTTTGTACTTCAAAAGGCTGGCTCACAGTAGGTTCTTAATATTTTATGAAACCGTCGAATTTCTATGAATTTTTCCCACTATTTCATCCTTTCCCTCCACCTGCAGAAAAGATTGTGACACAGCTCCCACAGTTGTTGAAACATGATAGCTCCATTTTCATCATTTTCCAGACAACTTGTCTCTAGGTTTTGGACTCTAGATATATAGAAAACATACGATGGTTTCATCCTACAAGTATTTATGAAACACTGGCAAATATATAGATCATTCATAAAGATGTACAATCAAGCTGAAAGAATTAAGCAGATCATGGGATCTAGATTTCCAAGACCCAAAGAAATATAGAACAAACAAATCCATTGCAGGCAGGCAGGTGAGGAGAGGAAGAGGTGTTTCTCTAAGATTAGAATATGTCAGAGAACCTCTAGAGTCATACCGTCCTGTTTTGGGGTGCAGCCAGTGATAGTCAATACCCATTGACAGTGGGCAAATGAAATTTGGCTGTGCCCCCTACTCTCTGTCCTGAAGATGGGTCCTAATAGCAATGGAACAATAATTCCATTCTCAACCACTCCTCCCCATGTCCTAATTTAGCCAGGATATTGGATGCAGGTAAGTCCAATTAGTCTAGGTGTTTTTAGCCACAAGCCCAGTTTCTGTTCCTACTCATCCCAATGAGCACTAATCAATTCTTTAGCTCACAACACTTAGGTATTTGATCCTGCCCACCGGTGACTCACCTATCACCTGAGAGGGGACGGTATTGCACTGTTGTGTAACCACTCCCCTCACAATCCCCTTTAAAATGCCCAGGAAGCAGGGTTTCTGACTCTCTTTCCCTGAGCATGGTCTCTGTGTACTGCTTAGATGGGACAATGGCTATAATAATGTTGTTTCTGGTTTGTGTGCCGTCAGGAGTTCCAGGAGAGGTGAGGCTTAGCAGTAGTGGAATGTGGGCAGAGAAGCCAGGGAAAGGTGAATGTCTGCAGCTTTGTAAGTGTGTCCAGGTTATTCGTTGCATGTCTCTTAGGATAACTTATATTGTTGGGGAAGCTGGGACATAGGTCTTCAGCTTAATGGATGGACTGAAAGATAATGACCATTTGTTCCTTTTGGGATTATGTTTGGTTGGATTATGATTGGTTGGATTGCCATATGGGCTTGTGGTTTGCTATTGTGCTCTATTATCACCAAGCTTGGTTAATAAATACTCTTTAATAAACCTTAGACATATCTGGTATAATCTTGCTCACACCCTGCAACAGTCCAATATGACAGCAGCTAGGAATGTGGGCTTTCCCCTCTTGAATGACGATTTGCACCACAATGATATATACTCCAAGTATTGTAAGTACATCATCTTCTGAAAGACTTCCCACAGAAGGTAAACTCTTTCTACTGTTTTAATGCTTACTACTTGAAGTGATACCTCAGGTTTTTTGGGTTTAAGACATGAGTAAAATGAGTTTTACTTTATGTGGCTGCTACAAGTTTGAAGATTACATAGGGGAATTATTTAAATTTTTGAAGAGGACTTGCAACAGGGAACATGCATCTTCAGTTTGATTCCTGAGAATTTTTTTTTTGGGGGGGGGAGGATATGCTAGTGTACTTGAAATGGGCCACTGAAGAACCAAATTGATACTCAGGAGTTCTAGGGATATCTGAACAAAAACCAATTCCCTCGAAGTCAAGTGTTAATCTAAATTAGATTTTTGTTTCTAGGCAGATCTATCCTTCACTCCTGGAAAGACCTGCGACTCAGCCTAGTAGGTCACATGTTCCCCATGGTTGAGTCACTTCCAATGGGGCATGAACAATGCTTGGGCACCTAATAAATGTCTGTTGAGCCAGCATGTGGCTAATTGGCCATATGCGTGGATTACTACAGCCCTCTTTGGGTCAGTAAGAGTTCTGATACTTGGGAGAATAGCTGCTCACCACTCTGAGATGAATTAACTCTTTCAGGACACTAGGGTATCAGTGGCCACTTGCAAACACCCTGGAGTAAAGAGGAAGCTCAGTAATTGGAAGTGCATGTAGCGAGATAGCTAAGCCCAATTAGGGGAATAAAACATGTAAGATGGAGACATGTTTTTGCTTAACTGAGATATAACAGATTATATGAAGATGCAATTTCCTAAGTGAGAATTTGACTAAGAAAAGACGACTTCTCAGAAAAGAACTTTATTATTATTTTTAATTATTTTTTAATAATCTTACTTAGTTGATTAGGGTACAAAGGGTCAAGGGCTACAGGGTGAAAGTGGGTAATACCATTATTTCCACACTAATATTATCATTTTTCCCTGTATCTGGGGTCAGGGAGAAACAAAGGGAAAAGCCCCACCCAACCTCCCACCCAACCTCCCACCCATCCCAGGTCCCGGATGTGAGGCACGCTTCAAGGGTCCTGCTCAAAGAGTTTTGATAGTTCATCAGTTCTGGATTGCTGCCAATCTCTCAGTTCCAATCACAATGAAACCTATTCAGAGTCCACTGGCTGACAGTCTCTTCATGGTTGGGGTTCTAAGATCAGCAGTTCAGTTGGAGGGATCTCCAAAGAAACTTCATCTGAGATGATCCCAGGCCTGATTCTCGCACGAGTTTGCTGGCACGAAGTCCAACACCGTCCGTCACACCAATCAGCTTATGCACATGCTGGTCGTTGCCATTTCTGGGTCTGTTCTGTTTCCAGCCCTGTCTTCCTTGTGAACCAACAGGTGTTGTAATCCAGCTCGATCCTACCCACTTCATACTCGGTCTTCATGCAAACCGGTTGGAGCTGCAGCCTAGTTGGGGCGACTCCTCATAACCCCCACCAGTTCTGCCCCCTACCCTGGTTCCCATGCTTGTCAGTATGTACCGCAGGCTTGTCCAGTCTGTCCCACATCCCATTTAGCTCTCGCACATGTCAATGGGCATTGAAGCCCAGCTCAACCCAACCAACCTACTATTCAGCCCACACACCTACTGGCAGGTGCCCTTCTGTCCAGCCACCTCTGCCCCTGTCCTGGTGTTCGTGCTGTCCAGTGAGAGTGGTAGCCCTGAGGGACGTGCCCACTCTTTCCCTTCTAGGCCACACCCACTTGAAAGGAACTTTATAAAGAAAGAATAAAGCATGGATCACACCTCAATTCTGTTTCCTCTATATTTTAACTATCATACTCACATTTTAAATACTGAACAGGGAATGAGAACACTTTGTTCAGAGGCACAGTACTATCTGAACTAGTGACTTCAGACAGGGGACATACTAAGAAATGAGGAAGCTAGAACAGAGAACTTCAGGGATTATATTGGGATGCAGAGGTTTTTAGATGCAATTAGGTGAAAGGATCTAGGAGCAATTATTCTCCAAGACCAACACCAACAGGAGGGAGTATACTAATAGGAAATGAGAATCCAAGGCAGCAGCTGAGACTTATTTTAGCTGGGTTCCTGTTACTAGAAAGCTTGGTGGGTTCTTTCCTCAGCTTAATATAGAAATAGAAACCCAGGGATCTGATACAAAAGGACCAGGTGGATGTCGGAAGAGGGAAAGGGACAGCACCACCAGGAAGCAGGGTGCCTCTTGAAAAGAGGGTGACAAAGGCTTGAGAAGGGCCTCGGGATTGTAAGCATTCCTGAACCCCCCTTGTTGGGTGGGAACCTGCAGGTAAAACATTTCCCATTAGTGGTCTCTTAAACATTTATGAAATGGCTGGGCAATTCTTATACCACCCACTTGAAGGTGTGGCCAAGATTTTAGCAGGCTTGGATGGTCCCAGTTCCTACAGCCAATTCCCAGAAAGGGTTTGGTTAACTGGCCAGGCTGGTGTCCAGATCGGCAATGCCTGCTGGGAGCTCTACTGCCTGGAACATGGGATCCAACCTGATGGCTAGATGTCAAGTAACAAGCCAATTGGGGTATTAGACCAGTCCCTCAACACCTTCTTCAGCGAGACAAGCACTGGCAAGCATGTGCCCAGGGCCGTGTTTGCAGACTTGGAGCCCACAGTCATTGATGAAGTTCGCACTGGCACCTACCACCAGCTGTTCCACCCCAAGCAACTCATTACTGGCAAGGAAGATGCTGCCAATAACTATGCCTGTGGCTACTACACTGTCGGCAGGGAGATCATCAAACCTGTCCAAGAGCACATCCGCAAGCTGGCAGAGCAGTGCTCGGGCCTGCAGGGTTTCCTGGGTTTCCACAGCTTTGGTGGGGGTACCGGTTCAGGGTTCACCTCGCTTCTGATGGAACGCCTCTCTGTCGATCACGGCAAGAAGTCCAAGCTGGAGTTCTCTATCTACCCGGCCCCTCAGGTCTCCACAAGCTGTGGTGGAGCCATACAAAGCCATCCTCACCATCCACTCCACCCTGGAGCACTCCGACTGTGCCTTCCTGGTGGACAATGAGGCTATCTATGACATCTGTTGGAGAAAACTCGACATTGGGTGCCCCCGTTACACTAACCTTAACCACCTTACGAGCCAGGTAATATCCTCCATCACAGCCTCTCTCCGGTTTGATGGAAATCTGAATGTTGACCTGTAGGAGTTCCAGACCAACCTGGTGCCCTATCCCCGCATCCACTTCCCTCTGGCAAGTTATGCCCCAGTTATATCTATTGAGAAAGCCTACCACAAACAGCTTTCTGTAGCAGAGCTCACCAATGCTTGCTTTGAGCCAGCTAACCAGATGGTAAAGTGTGACCCTTGCCACAGGAAATATATGGCATGCTGCCTGTTGTACTATGGGGATGTAGTTCCCAAAGACATCAACACTGCCATTGCTACCATTAAGACCAAGCTGGAGCATCCAGTTTGTGGACTGGTGCCCCACTGCTTTAAGGTTGGCATTAATTACCAGCCTCCCACTGTGGTGCCCAGTGGAGACCTGGCCAGGGTCCTGCGAGCTGCGTGCATGCTCAGCAACACCACCACCATTGCCCAGGCCTGGGCTCGCCTGAACCACAAGTTTGACCTCATGTTCGCGAAGCGGGCATTTGTGTACTGCTATGTGGGTGAGGGCATGGAGGAGGGAGAGTTTACTGAGGCTCGTGAGGACATGGCTGCTCTGGAAAAGTATCATGAGGAGGTGGCAGCTGACTACACAGAGAGAGGATGAGGATGAGGAGTATTAATTTGTCCACAACTGCCGGTTGCTCTATTGTTCTGTCCTGTGTTGTTGTCCATTGTTGCAGGGCCTGGTCTCACAAGGGTTAACTCCACACCTTAGCTTGTTTTTCAAGGGGTAACAGGATGCGCTATCTTGTCCTGATACCTTTAGTTCCTGCCTTAACCACGGGTTCCTGCTTCCCTGCTTCCCATTGATCAAGATGCCCCTGAGGGTCTTAGGAGCTGCTTGAGTATTGGAAAAATACTGGGAGGAACCAGAGAGTATAAAAGGCAGGCTAGACTTCAATAAAGCAGCATTCTCTTTGCACAAATGGCCCAGTGTGTGCTGTCTTCTTTGTAAACCTAGTCCCTCCACTCGACTAGGGGTAAATGGTGATGTGGGCGTTGCTGACACATTGTGTCCCTATGTGTCAAGTTTCTCTGTATCTGAAACCCTAAGGTGGGCTTTACCTATACTCTGGAAGATAAACAGAGCATGAGGAAAAAACAGAGTGCTAGCAACTGCTTTTACCTCAAGAAAAATGTCTATGCCATCTTCTTTCTTGACCTATAAAGCGAAACCAGTGGGGAGGCAGCCCCATTCCTGTGCTCCTCACTGGTGAGTATGGCCTCAAACAAATCACACCTAATCCACCAGATCCCTATCTTTAGTGGGTGTGAGAAAGGAGTAGAGCACTTCTTCACAGAGGAAAGAGGAAGAGTTTACCTTCTTTAGTAGATTCCAATGTCCCTTATTCCTGTTGTATTGCTTTCTTTATAAGAGGTAAGTCTTAGCAATGACTTAACCAATTCAGCAGATCCTACTTTGCATTTCTGAGAACAAAAACTTCCTGTGGATTGTTTACTTGGCTTACCTAGAAATTTTTTGGGATCTTTGGATACAGCTGATTAATGGCCCTATCTTGGTCATTTAAGTAGCTCCTTTGATAAGCACTTATATTAATCACCATCAGTCACACAATGCTGGCTGTGTCAGATGCTTTTCTAAGTGCTGAGAGGAATCAATGCATTTGCTCTTTTCCACACTTAGAAAGTATTTTCATTGTCATTGTCATTCCTGTTCTAGCAATGTAAAACCTGAGGCACAGAAAAATATAGCAACTTATGCCAGGTATCATGGGGAACAGGCAGACAGAGACAGGATTTAAACCCAGGGTCACAACACTCAAGTACCAGTGTAACTGCAGGTTATACTGCAGTTTGATGTCCATTCTGTAGGAGGACAATTGATTGGATCTATAGAGCAAAACAAAGAGACTTCCAGGCAAGGGTGTGGAAACAATTGATGGAGTCCATAGACAGGCTTATGGGAACTGCCACAATCAAGTTAACTCCCTGTTGCAGATACGCAAACTCCTCAAAGCCTCATCCCTTATCTTTTGTGACCCTCAGTCAAGAAAAGCCTGATGCTACCAATAAACTTTGGCTATTGACCATCAGTCAGTAGTTCATGCGTGCGGTTATTGGCTCTGTACACCAAATCCATTGCTGTGAACAGATTCTTTGTGACTGTACATTTCAGTCATCTAATAGCTTCTATTTGAAGAAAACCAATTAAAAAGTTTTTATACACTAATTCACAAAAAATGCTGCTAGATTTATGGTAACTACTTATGCACAAGTGAACAGGGATTAAAGTGCTATAACTAAGAACACACGAACATTTTTATGTTTGTTGTTTCTAATGTTTTAATTGCATAATAAACTTTCACAAATACACTGTAGTAATTATAAAAACACCTGAAACCTAATGCAAAAGTGTAGTGTAATTACGGAGGTCTAATGATATTTGGTGCCTCTGTTATCATCCCCTTTTTATTAAGACATGTACAGTATAATATACCAAATATTTAAAATAAATCACTGATCTATGCCACCATCTTATCATCCATTAACTTGTAAATTTTAGCAACTTACCATCAGCGTTACTGATATTACACTAGTGAGTTAATGTGATGGGTGGAAAGCCATCCCTGAGGTGACTAGCAGAGGTAAGACACTTCAGGGACTACTCTTTGTAAAGGATTTTCATTGATTAAGAAATTCCAAAGCCCTTCCATCAGTCAGCAGGTACTTGGCGCATGAAAGGGCAGCAGTTTGAGTCCTAAGTGTTCTAAATAATGCAGCATGTAACTACCTCATCAGGGCATTAAAATCCCTTAACGCATATGTGAATTTTTCTTCACAAACACCTACCTAATTAAAAACCTTTCATTTTTGTCACAATTAATTGCAAGGAGCTTGTGATATGGATTCTGAAATTAGAACCTCAATGTCCCAGCTTTCCTCACCTGCATGATTTTACAAACATTAAAGCAACGTTCCTATCTTCTTAGTTCAGAGATTATCATGAGCAGGAGTAAAAATGTAAAGTCTACTATATATTCCCTATTGCCTTTGAAGAAATATCTAACTTCCTTTCCTGCACATGTGATTTTATTACATGTTATTTTGTCATTGAGATTGAACATACATTTTAGATATTGTATTGAGTACCCTGACAGAAGTGAAAGGTTCACTTTTCATGTACCATCTTTTTCTTATTTTCTGTATATTTCTTTTTGTCACTCCCAGGTCTTTTACTTGATTTATTGGTTTTACATTCAAAAATTCAAAATTTGATTTCTGTTTTCTTTCTGCTTTCTCTTATTTCTGTAATTCTGCTTCAGAGGAATAGCATGGAGTTTTGGAGATGAGAAGGGTGGATGGGGTGGCATTCCCAGGTGAGATACCATAGTTCTTTACCTTCTCTTCACTGCAAAAATGGTCAACTCCCAAAAGCAGCCATGACAGCAAACCTGAAGTTAGTACTGTCATGTTATGCAGTGTTTTGCCTACCTGAAGACGGTTAATAAATGCAACAAATGTACATGACATTCCCAGCACATGAGGCACAAAAAATGCTTGCTGAGTCACATCAACATAGCTGTAGGAGGCAGAAAATTTTGTAGATTTGGATTTATATCTTAAGAGACTGATTTCTACATACTATCTGTGCCTGGATTTCTCTAAATGCATATGTAGGAAGTCACTGAAAATAACTGATATTGCATTTGTAGGAATTCAGTAGTTACAGATCACTACTGTTGAGGTGCAAGATGGTACATAAGCTTATATGTGGATATTATGCACAATAAAAGCAAGAGAAGATGCTAGGTAATGAAGTTGCAGTTTGTTTTCCTTCACATTATCATGCTTGCCTTAGCGAAGCCTTCAGGCACTCATCTGCTAATGTGTACTGTATCTGATCCAAGTGGCAGATCTGGTCAACCCTGGCTTCATTAAGTTTTCCATCTCAGCCTCAGATAAACTGAATCTGCTTAATGTAATAAGTATCACAGTGTCAACATATCATTTTTCTTGCCCATCCAAAAAGAAAATTCTGTTTACCGCTATCTCCTCTTCCCATGTGCATATTCTAGGCACTTGTCCCACTGGCTTCAGAGACTTACCCATAGTACCCTTATGTAACGTTCCCTCTCCAGCTTTTCAGGAAAAGGCTGCTTCTATCTCCTTGCCTGATCCTTCCTGGTGGCCATTCCCACCTCAACCCCAAGTAGGTGCTTTCCATCCTAAATGATGTTCTAAAGTCTGCATGGCTGAGATCTTGGAGCCCAACAGCCTTTGCCTAGCTTCTAGTGATAAAATGGGCATTTACAGAGCACCTTCTATGTCAGGTAGTACACTAAGCATATTATGCACAAGATGTTTTACTTCTACCATCACTTTTGGTTTACATATAAAATATATATTTTTTAAGATTTTATTATTATTGGAAAGCCGGATATACAGAGAGGAGGAGAGACAGAGAGGAAGATCTTCCATCCGATGTTTCACTCCCCAAGTGAGCCACAACGGGCCGGTACGCGCCAATCCGAAGCCGGGAACCAGGAACCTCTTCCAGGTCTCCCACGCGGGTGCAGGGTCCCAATGCATTGGGCCGTCCTCGACTGCTTTCCCAGGCCACAAGCAGGGAGCTGCATGGGAAGTGGAGCAGCCGGGATTAGAACCGGCGCCCATATGGGATCCCAGGGCATTCAAGGCGAGGACTTTAGCTGCTAGGCCATGCCGCCAGGCCCCTACATATAAAATATTAATTGCTTACAATATGTAAGCAATTTTAAGCACTTGCTTTAGTTTACAGTCTAGAAGTCAATCTTATGAAAAAACAACCTTGCACACCGGTAGTTTACGCTCAGAGATTACTCCCAATAAATGTAATTAATAGAGAATGGGATGTGATACAGGAAAACAGGCTTAGCCAATAGAATCTGCATCATCAGCAAGTTGCTATGACCTAAAGATGAAACCTGGGACCCATTTTGCAATACTATTCTCAGAATTCTCCCACTCTGGGACCAAAGGCACTGCAGTATTTATGTAACAATTACCATGAACCATTGGAGGAGAGTAAAGAGGATGAGCCAAGTAGAGATTTTGGACAGTGTTGAGATCCTGCTGGAATCAGACCATGTGTTTGGTCAGCAAGCTCTTGGTTTCTGTGAGTTCTCCACTACTTTTCACGCCTGGATCTTAACATCCAAATTACTGTGTCTTCAGTCCTTAGTGGTCGCTGTGCCTCTTTCTTCCTTGGAATCTTCACTTCTTGCTCGGGATCTGTCACCTCCATAATCTCAGGTCCAATTTTTAATCTGTTATGTTTTAATTTCACTCATTCTCACCTTGTGATCTTCTTCAAGTTGTTCTTAATATAAATACCCATTGTTCCTGTACAGCTCTCCTCTTTCCCATCTCACTTGCATGCCACAGGCCTGTTTCCCATCTCTTCTCCATCCAATGCCATCAAATCTCCCCCACTCATCTTATTGAAATGCTTCCTTATCACAAAGGGCGTTCTTCATCCTTCATATTAGTATATTCTATGAAGTTCTTAAACCTCTCAAATAACAGACTTTGAGATTTCTTTAGAGTATTACTCCTTCTGGAGTTTTCCATTGTGCTTTTGAAGTCTGAGTAGATTTGTATTTCTAAACCAGAACCTCATTATTTTCTCCTGGTAGTTCCTCCCTGAGCTTTTTTTTAAAGTTTCAGCTATTTCCCTAAATTAAACTGAATGCTCACTCCGTTCCGGTGGTTTCAAAGCTCACACCCCAGTTCAGTCTGATAAGCTCCACACCATCAGTAACAGCAAGAAGCATTATCATTACTACTTTCCCCAAATTTGCTTCATTCCTCCTGTTCTGTTTGTTTAGCATCAGTTTTGGTCCCCTGTTTTCTTAAACAACTCCCAGATTTTGTACTGGAATCCTCCCTTGCATTCATCTTCCATATAGATTCTGCTTTAGCATCTGTCAAATCTTCCATTGTGACTTTGTTTATAAAGTTATCTTTACCATAGCAGCCTCCTAAAATTTACCTTCCTGATGTGACTTTTAAAATTCATTCCAAGTCTTCACTCCTCTTCCTAAGAGACAGATATATTACTGCCTTGCTTGAACACCTGCCATAGTTTCTCATGCTTCTCAGAGTCAGTCCTTGGCAGGCCTTCAGTAGCCTTAGCGGTAGTAGCATGTCCTCTTTTATTCAACCCCACGACATCTGTTGTTTTTCCCCAGTGCCTTGTCTTCTCCCATCAGAGAGACTCCTTTTCTAGCCAGAGAACATGCTCACACACTCCTGATTAATCCAAGCCCCCTTCTTCCTGGAATTCTGGCCAAAATTCATTGTTTCTTGTTTCCAAACACTCATAACTCCTACCTGAAACTAGATGGTTTTCCTTTCAGCTCAGCTCAGACTTTGGGAGGCCACATACATTATCTTGCTAATCTGTCTTACATTCTGTTAGCCGATTCTGTGGTACCAAGTTATCTCAGCATCGAGTTAAATGACGGGGCCATGGTGTGTACAAGTTTGCATCTAGAAACATAGCACTATATCTGGTATATATATGGTGGGTGTTCAGCACCAATGTATGGGATATAAACCTTATGAAATTTTTGCTCACAAAGACCCACACTACCTTTAAGATTTAAGAGCATTGTATCTCATACATTATTTTCTCCTTTTAGAACATGTATTTGATCTTTTCATCTGTCTCAACATATGATATTAAAATTTTATGACAAGGTTAAAATTAGGAGCATGAACTTGTTTCTTAATCCATCCTTAGATGGATTATAAAGATGTATCTTCTGAGACAACCAAATGTTGTCAATTTAATGTTAAGTGTGGAATGTCTGCTAGTTACCATCATGCGACTAAATATTTCAAATAGCCATTTTCTTAATTTAAAATGTATATTTTATGTGTCAAGAAAATGTACCATTTCATCTGAGTAGTGCAAATCAATTTGCTACAAACTGCTCTCTGAACCAACACATCATTTCAGATGCACATTAACTAATAAATCAACTTAACTGGCAATCCCGAGTCATCTTTTCAAAGAATACTATACTTTTTCCAGAGGTGCAATAATTTTTAATTTTTCAAGTGTCTTCAGTAAGTTGTCCTTATTTAGTGAATTATCACTGTACTAAGTAGCGCAAAGTAAGTTCCTATCCCTGTGGTATTTGAACTTTTAACTAAATGCATTTAGCCTTCTCTCCTTGGCCTTTCTAACACTTCTCAGTTAGGACCTTTGGCAAACTTTTGGCAAAGATTTGCCAGCATCTTCAGGCTGGATTCTGCTTTGTGACCTGCTGCTAGGGGACTTTGGGGATAGGGGCTTTTGGAGTAAATGCTACTCAGTAATTACAGCACAGGGATGTACTTAACAGAAGAATGCAAAACTGCATTGCAGGGGGAAAGCTATTGTTTGTGGCAACATCATGCTAACTAATGTTCATCTGTTAAATTCATCTTTCATGGATTTTCTTCTGTTTATAGGAACTCAGCAGCTTACATGGGAAAGACTTAGTTTCACACTTTACTGTGTGGCATGCACATACTGTGAAGTGCAATTTTAAGGATTTCTCAGAAAACAGTATTATAAAGGATTTTTGAAAAGCTTTCAGGTAAGAGAAGGCACCATTTTGGATATGAAAAGATTCCTTTGTGGGCAGCATAAAATATGGGCTAGGAAAGCTTCCTTCCTTAATTTAAAGGCAATTTAATCTAGCCCTTCCAACATAAGATGCTTACTTCCGTTTTACTGAAAATGCATGCATACTGAATCTGCTCAAATGTGACAGCAGTGTTTTCTAATCTCTGGCTATACATACATTAACACATTTCAGCTGCCTTGCAGGGTGACATTTTAGCCCACATAGTTTTTAGAAGCGATCCTTGCTACATGCTTCATCAGTTGCTACTGTGGATTGAATGGTCCTTTGAAAGCACTGCCATAAATATTTCTGCAAATGAGTGATCTGCTGCCATTACATCTGCTAATGCTATCTTATGGCAGAGCAAACAAGGAGTTCGGAAACCTCAATGCTCACAAGAAGGGGCACTGTGGCTGGTGTAACACTCGGAGATCAGCATCACTAATCGTCTCTGGAGACAACTTGTCTTTTCCAAGACATATTTCTTGACAACCCGTCACAAGAAGAACTGAACATATTCAACGAACAAGAGTAATGTTAACATTGTATATGTTAAGCCAGAAAGTTTAATCTCAAGAGCTTCTGACAGGATGTGATCACCTTAGGACCAATCAGATTTTGAAAACATAGAATCACGAGATAAGCATAATGAAAATTCAAAGTCAACTGCGTCTGAATGTTTTGTTTACAATAAATATTGAATCTACTTATAGATTAGATTTACAAAACCTACTTTGTGAATCCAAGCTGATGTCGTAGCTACTGCCCTGACTGATCATGTCTTACAGCTTTTTTCTGAAAACCTTAGCAGAAACTGTCTTCTCAGTCCAGTGATAATGATTATTTGTGAAAGTAGGAGGAACTAAAAATAGTTTCCACTTTCATGACAATTTGATATGTATTTCTGCTTGAGTGAGTAAAAATGCTGACCTTATATGGTCTGCTTTAGCATACAAGATTGCTTGTAATTTTCATACAATACAATCTTCAGTAAAACAATCCACATTTTCAAATGCAGATGATTGTACAGAAAGTTTATAATCCACCATATCATAGTAGTTGTACCCTCGTCAATTAAAAAGCCCAGTTGGTAATCATTTGTGTACAATGTCAACACTTTTGATTGGCAGTGTAAGCTTAAAAAGTCAAGGAAAAAGCTTTAACACGCTCATGACTCAATACTTCAGAAGTCTCATTATATATGCTAACCTTGGCTTGCTAAATTTCCTGTGAGTTACACTAAATCTGTCCATTACTCAGGTCTGTTTTTCTGCCATCGAGGCTTCTGAAATGGGTCTAATTACAGATAGGTAAAAATCAGTTTTCTATTCATGAAACTTCAGTACTTTAAGAAAAACAATATACTTAGAAAAAAACAAAACAAAACAAAACAACAACAAAAAACCACCTTGCTCAATAATGGTAATGTTCTATGAAAAGTTTAAAGAGTTTTGAAAAGAAAATGAAAACTAGAGAAACCCCTCTTTATTCCAGTCACGCTGCTCACTGAGACCAGGACAGAGATCCTGTGGTTTCCAACATTGTGCTTTTCCCTCTCTGGCATCTTCCTTAGTGTTACCAAGTCTCCTGTAATGAGTTCCCACTCCAATGAACTGCATTTCTAGTCCCACCTTTCCCCGTATTTCTGATTGTCCAAGTTCTTCTCAAGCTAGTATAAAATCTTACAGCACATTTGACAGTCTTAGAACCCATTACTGTTACAAAACCATTATTCAGAGTTTTAAATAGTGTTAAAATTAGCTAGGTAACAAACATTTATAGCACTTTATAGATGTTAGGGGATCACTATCAACATTGCAAACAGATTTAAGCTGAGGCACTAAGGAAAATTCACAAATCAGCAATCCAAAGCAATGAGGGTTGCTTTTGCAAGCCTCTGGTTCCACAGGGCCACTCCCTCTGGCAGTAGCAGACTGCCCTTTTATTGGCCAACTAGTCAGACTTTTCCCAGGCAATGGTTTTGTTGGGAGACAGTTTTTGAGGAGAAAGACACAGACACAAGCCAGGTAATCCCGGCAACTGTCTTTAGGAAAGAAAACATAATCATCCTTGTAGATACAAATGATGGCCCCTCAAGTCCCAGGAGTTAAATAATTGTATTGAGAAAGATAGGTCCCCCTTTCTTCTTCAAGCAACTTTGAGTCCGCCTATCCAGGAATTGGTGCTGCAGAGCAATTCTGAGGTTCACAGAGAAATAGCCTAGCTGACAATGATTTGAGACACTCAAGAGATTAATTTATACTTCTGCTGAGTTGAGGGAAATCCTACTCAGAGGACTTCAAATGACCCCTTAGAAAGCAATATCTTTGCCGTCTGTTTCCTTCACCTACAGCCAGTGAGCAACAAGGGTCTGAAATCAGCCATAACTCCATCAAAGTAGATTCCCATGGCTCAGGTGTGCCGACTTAGCTCAGTACCACTCAGTGGTTCAGGGATATGATTTATAGTTTGCTGTTAAGCAATAGCATAACAATTTTTTATATCGGTGTGTGGTTTGAGTGCTCTATAATACTCATAAGCATTATGTGACAACTTGAGATAGTAGTTTATTTTTATAAACCACACACACATTTTTTGCACCAGTGTGAAGGAGTTCTTTAAGAAAGTTTGTGAAAAATTTAAAAGATTTGATGGCAACAACTCAAGTCTATGCCATTTTTCAACAAACTTTTGAAAATCCCTTGTATCTGTCTCATACCAAATTGCATTGGGTCATTTCCCAAGGGCCTAATGATTAAAGCTAAACATGTAAATGCTGACTCTGTAACCAGTCTATGATATAGACCAACACATGCAGAATTTTCAGAAAGTTTCTAGAAAATGTTATATTAAGAACATTATGCATATGTTATATTATAAGAACACTATGCATATAGTGTTCTCTAAAATAAACTTTTTTAAATTCTATTTTCTCATACACTTAATTTACCTATTTGAAAGGCAGAGTGGCAGAGATGGAGAGATAAATTTATCATCTTCCATCTGCTGGTTCTCTCTCCCAAATGACCAACAGAAACCCAAGTCAAAGTTAGGAGCCAGGAATGCCATCTAATCTCCCATGTGAATAGTATTGCCAAGCGCTTAGCCCATCATTTACTGCTTTCCCAGGAGCATTGGGCAGCTGGATTGAAAACAGAATCGTCAGGACATCTGTATGGGTATCTGCTTTGCAAGCGGAAGCTTGACTCAGAGCCACAACACTTTCTCCTCCCATGCACCTTCTGAAGTATCTTAGTGCTTAAAAAATTAATGAACAGAATGCACTTCTAACTATATGTAAAATGGAGGAAATGAAGTATACTTGCATTTCTCATCAAGTTAAATTTCTCCTATTAAAAGAAAGCCAAGATGTGCTTGGTTTTCTACATCATAAGTATTACTTCACTTCACTGGCATCAAATAAGGGTTAAATGACATTAAGACTAATTGAGCACCACTCCTCACCTCTTCAATGAGTGTGTTACACTACAGACAAGTTTTCTATTTCTTTGGTAGCTGTTTGTGCACAATTCCTTAATTAGTTGCACCACACAATTCATATATTGTCATTGAACTCCTTTCTCCCCTCTCTCCTATGTGATCTAAAGGAGCTGAGGGAAGATCATCTCTTACAGTCCCACCTCTGCATTTCAGGCTGTAACTGATCCCGATTCAATACAGGAGTGAATAGAGCACAGTATAGAACAGAAATGTATGCACTTTAGGCTTGCCAATGCAGTGGAGTTTAGAACAATTGGGGGTTCTCTTGGCCTATCAATTTTTCCTGCTTCGGAAGATATCTGGGCCACAGTCACCATGTCCATGAAGAATACAGAGGGTGTTTCTATAATGTGAAGGCACGTTACAGAAAGTGTTTTTGGAAACACTTTAGGTTTAACATTCTTTTGAACCTGTCTCTAGACAGGAAGCCATTATCCTGAAACCACTTTTGAGGGGGACTTGGTACAATAACCAATGAGAGATGGCAGAAAAGGGGATGGAACACATTGAGGTATCTTTGACAATGACTTGCCTGCATTAAATGTCAGAAAACACTGTACTCAAAAATCCATAGAATTCAGTGAGTCATCTGACAGAAAAAATACTGCAGAGGAACTACAATTATTCTTTGTGAAAGAAACTTACAAGCATCTGTTTCCTTCAATTGTAATTCTTTGCAAGTTAATATTTGTTAGAAATTCCCCCCAAACTGATACAATTCAGTCAAGTACTCTCTTTGCCACCAGAGAAAGGCAATGTGTAATTTTGTTCAGGGGCTGTTTTCGTGTTGTTTTGTTTTGTATGAAACAGTTAAATATTTCTTGACAGTATGATTCTGGATGTTCTGCTTTTGTCTATACCTACAATTCCATAATGTACTTAAATAGCAGAATGTTTGTGGCTGTTACTAAAGGACTACACTACTATAATGATATGGTGGGAAAAGGTGGGAGGAGTAAAGGAAAGGGGGAGAATCCCTATAACTACACACTGATTCATGCAAATTAAGTTTTCATTTGGGGGATTATATTTCTGGGTATCCAAGGTTTTATGTTTTCTTATTTGTTCTAAAAATTGCTTCTAAACAATAGAAAAAAAAATTATATAGGTCAGGCCTGATACGATGACTCAGTGGCTAAATCCTCACCTTTCATGTGTTGGGATCCATATCGGGTCCCTGCTGCTGGCCCGGCTGCTCTACTTTCCAACTTCCTGCTTTTGGCCTGGGAAAGCAGTCGAAAACAGTCCAAAGCCTTGGGAACCTGTACCTACGTGGGAGACCCGGCAGACGCTCCTGTATCAGTTCCAGCCATGCGGCCACTTGGGGAGTGATCTCCTTTCTGTAAGCCTGCCTTTCCAGTAAGTCATTAAGAAAGGATGTAGACCTTTTGTCATATATACTACAGTCATACATGAACAAAATGAAAGAGGTAGGCAAAAACACAGGTATTTTAGAAAGCACTGATCATATGAAATTTTATGCAGGCTTCTCCATTACTCCAAGTTAGTTACTTCAGTGTCTTCAGAAACTCAACATTTCCACATGACACCATTGTTAATCATGGTATTCTAGACAGAAAAATAGAAGGGAGGCCTATAAGACAATAGCACACAGAAAGGAGAAGACAAAGAGATGTGGCTGATGTTTAGAGCCACAGTAAGAAGATTTTACTTTTAGTGTGAGCTGTGTGGCAGGGGCGAAGTGAGGAAGTACTAAAGGAATTATAGAGAGTTAGCACGGTTAGAGCAATGGTTTATAGCAGTGAACAGCACTGTCCAAGATGGCATCCAATCCAGAAGCAACAAATAATATCGAAGGGAAACAGAAGGAAAGGCACAGGGAAAACAAAGGGCTCCACAACTCCACAATCTCAAGGAAGCAACAGACAGGACCTAGTTAATACATAAGAATGAAAGATTCTAAGATAGCCCTCTGTGTCACAGCTGGCTGAGACAATGGAAAACACTACGAACAAAATAACCAATTCTGGGCTATAGTAAATGTTTTCAGGTACCAAATAAAGTAAAAATACAGCATCAATATTAAAAGTAAGATTTTATAATTACAGAAGTTGACATTTTCAAATGTTTTGTTTGGTTCTCCCACCTTTAAGCACTATTATGCCTGCTATACAAAGAAACTGAAGTTCAACTATATTGAATTATTTCAATATATACAGCTTAAAACTGAAGAGTAGAATTGTAACCCAAGTGTCTTGGTTCCTAAATATAGAATGTTTACATTTGTTATTTGGAGTCAGAGGATTAGACTTTGGACTTAAGAAAGTCAAGAGCCAAAGCAGGTAGCTCAGATGGTTCAAGAGAGCAGGTAGACACGCGACTTGCTGCAAGTCACTCATCCATGTTTCTTTGGTTCAACAGCTTGGTACTTTAACTTCTTTTCATATACCAAAATGATTTGTGTAGTTTAGTCTACTCCTTAATTTGTTCCAATATTGCTCTCACGCTTGGCCTGGCTTTTTATTGGTAATTGTCTCTCACTCTAAACATTTTGTCTAAAAATATTCTCTGGCCTGCCAGACTTGCACTCATTGCCAAACTCTTTTCTCCTTTGTGGTGGCCACCTCGCTCAAACTGAGCCTTTTGTCCTATGTGTTTTTAACTTTTAAGAGTAAAACCTTGGGGCCCAGCATGATGGCCTAGTAGTTAAACCTCATCTTGCAACTGCCAGGATCCCAAATAAGCCCAGGTTTGTGTCCCAGCTGCTCCATTTCCCATCCAGCTCCCTGCTTGTGGCCTGAGATAGCAGTGGAAGATGATCCAGAACCTTGGGACCCTGCACCTGCATAGGGGACCAACAAGACGCTCCTGGCTTCGGTTTGGCTCAGCTCTAGCCATTGAGGCTACTTGTGGAATGAACCAGCAGATGGAGGATCTGTCTCCTCTGTAAATCTGCCTTTCCAGTAAAAACATATTTTAAGAGGAAAAAGTAATACCTTAAACCCAAGCAAACAGCTTTATGGTAAATGAAACTTTAAATCCAGGAAAAGAGGGGAATTAGTCAAATGAGCCAGCATTCTCACTAGTTAAGTGTAACTTCCCCTTGGTCGTATGTGCCAACAAGCTAATTGAAAATCTTTGAAAATTCTCAGGAACAAAACTCATCTTAAACAGTAAATTTTAAATAAATTTGGGGCTAAAATGTGTTGTTTAAAAGTGCTTTTTAACGATTTAAGCATTCAAAAGGCAGCACGTCAGGAGACAGTTTTCAACCTGATGGTCCCCAGACAGCTATAATAGTCCAGGCTTAGACCAAAGTCAGGAGTCAAGAACTCCATTCTGGTCTTCCACATGACAGGTAGGGGCCCAAGCACCTCAGCTGTCCGCTGCCACCTTCACAGTACATGAGTAGATCACTGGATGTGAAGCAGAGTGGCCAGCAGCTGAAACAGTGCTATACTCCGGTACAAACGCGGATACTGCAAGCGGTGGCTGAGCCTGCTGCACCAAAATGCCAGACTATTGAGGGGGCACCTTTAAGACAATAATGTGACTTAAAAAATCAGCACTTTGAGGAAATATTCTATATCATTGGGTAGAAATTGTGTGTTATGCTTATATATATGCATGTACACAATAACATAGGAAATTGTGTAAATTAACAACCTAAAGAAATGAAATGATAGCTGATTTTAGTTGAGAGGGCTTTCTGTTGGTTTGGAAGTTGGAGCTAAGTGCTAAAGCTACAACTGGATGGCAGACACAAGACAGGATTTCAACCCAAGGGAAAAAAAATGTGAAGAATAGATGCAGTGGAATATTGCTTAACAAGTGCCTAGGACACTGAAGATGTGGAATTGTAAGACTGAATGAGCAGGAATAAATGTGAACTTGAAGGCACTTCACTTACCTTCACTTTCTAGCATTAGTTTTAGTACTCATTTTTCTTACTGCTGCACTTCTTTATATTATAGAATTAAAACATTAGCCAATATTTCCTTTAATCTTTCAAACTTAATTAAAATAATGTATTTATAGATCTCTCCCCATCCTCCAACTGGAGACTATGGTGTTAATCCAATTTTTGTGGCTGGAACACAGAGATTTGGGAATTTACAAAGGAAAAATTTATTCTCCAAGTTCTGGAGACCGTGAGCCCTGGGGTGCGTGGCTACATCTGCCAAGGGCCCTGTGCTGTGTCCTAACAAAGCAGAGCAGCAGAAAGGCGAGGAGGTGCACACAAGAGCCAGAAGCATTGCTTTTAAAATCAGCTGCTTGAGGTAACTAATCCAACTCCTTGAGAAGCAATCCTTTCCACTGGGAAAGGCTTTAATCTCTTAATAACCCCAGCACCTCTTAAATGGTGCCACCTCCCAATCCTGCCTTGGGAATTCAGATTCCATCATAAATTTCAGGGGAGACAAAGTATTTCAACATGAATTCTAGAGGAGACAAAGCATTTTCTTTTTCATTTCTTTATAAACAAGATAAAGAAGCTTTAATTGTTATATAATGTATAATTGTACAACATTTTCCTAGCCTGCATAGCTCAGCTCCGGCTGTTGCAGCCACTTGGGGAGTAAACCAGTAGAAAGATCTTTCTCTGCCTCTCCTCAGTCTGCCTTTCCAATAAAAAGGGAATTTTTTAAAAAGTCTGGATAGGCTTATTTTCAATGTTGATCTGCAAATCTTTTGATCTCTTGAAAACTGGATTCGAAGGATCCTGGTACATCCCACTGCCTGTGTTGTGCTGTGCAGCTGTTTGGGAAACTGGCCAAAGAGCCACATTTTCACTTGTGGTTCCTTCTTCTCTAATAGAGCAGCTCAGCCATCATGGACCATTGATTTCTTTTGGATTTTTAACTGTGTTGAGAATTTTGGTTGTACAGATACGCCACAAATCTTATACAAAGGTTGATTTTTTTCATGGACTGTTTTGTTCTCAGTCTTCAGCAGTGATAAGGGCTCCTAGGAGACTATAGTATCTACTCTTCACAGGAGGTCCATTTCAAAACTCCCTAAGGTTGTCTGAAGCAATGCAGTGTCTTATGTGTAATCCTTATTCTCTGTCTTTACTGTACACATGTAACTATGATAAAAGTCAGTTATATGTTAGGCAGTTAAAACAAGACAGTTATGGGTCTACTATAGTAACAATTTGATTATGTTCTACTTCTCTAAGAAAATGTTTCTTGCACAGAAGCACTGTGGTATTATGACAGTTGGTCTGATTGCTGGGTAAGTTACGAGTGACTGCTGGGCGGCAAGCACATGTAGCACGGACACACTAAACCAAGAGCAGCTGTAAGAAAGGACAGGGCAGAATGGGACAGCACGAGATTTGTCACACTGCTCAAAGCTTGGAGGAATTTGAAAATTCAATTTTCCACTTAGGGTTTTCAGACTATAGTTAACCATGAGTAAGCAAAACATTAGAAAAGGAAACTGCAGACAATGGGTAGGGACTCATGTGTTCATTTTCCACCCTGCTTTTGAGAAAATAACTCACTATGTGGCAGAAGTCTTGGTTACTCTTAGTATTGTGAGGTTAGCAAAAGTGACTCAAGGAAGGCAACATCTATCTCCATCCAGAGTATACCTTTTCCACAGTTCCACTTTCCAATAATGGGATCCTAGCAAAGTTTATTTCCACATTCCTGGAACAGTGTATGATTTTTCCTACTTTCCATACTGCTCAACAACTGGCAACATTTGGGACTGACACAGTGGCACAGTAAGTTAAACCACAACTAGCAATTTAAGCATCTCTTATCGGATTTCGTATCTGAGTACCTGTTCAAGTCCCAGCTGCTCCGTTTCTAATATGGACCCCTGCTAGTGTACTTGGGAAGGCATGAAGACCTAGGCTTCTGCCACTCATGTAGAAGGCTTGGAGTGTATCTCCTGGCCCAGACTTAGCTGTTGCAGTCATTTGTGAAGTGGGACCAGCACGTGTAAGAGCAGCATCTTTCCTTTTCCCTTGCCTCCTGCCTCCCCCTGTATGCTGCTGTTTTTTAAATAAGATCTGATTTTAAAAATTTGTGTCATTTGCAGTTTGATCCAGACTATATTGAAATGACGACAAATCACTTAGAGTACCAGACATATACTTAAAGAATTCTGCCGGCCTGGAAGAAATGTGTGGATAAATTTGGAATATGGCAGTGAGAGAGCAAAGTGCAGGATCAGGTCCAACTGACAAGAGAGGACATAGACTGGCCTTCAACAGGAGTGGCTCCTGTTAACAGCAGCAGAAGAAACGTGAGTGGAGAAGCACACACAGGAGGATAGAAAAGAATTCCCTCAAAGTCTGCCAGCTCTCAGCCCTCTTGGAGCATCCCCACTTCAGAGTCTCAAACTCTTGCTGCACTTCCTGAACCACCCTAGGGGCTGAGTGTGAACGTTGCAATTCATCTGCCTATTATCTCCCTATGCCATTCTGCAGTTGCTACTGGGCTCTCTATGATGGTTGCATCTCCTGAGTACCATCCTGAGAAACCAAACGTTGAACATATGTGAAGCCAGTGGAAGGATTAGTGGAAGGGCAAAGGTATGAAGATCATGGATATGCAATAGCCTGGAATTTGATGGCTTTAGAAAACCCTGGGGCTTTCCTCCAAAGATTAAAAAAATTCATTATTTTGTGTGGCTTTCTGATTTAGAATAGCATGTACATCGCAGATGATTTATCACAGGTGATAACTATTGAAGTTAAGATTGCATTTCAGGTTAGCATAAATGGAAAATGTGAGAAGATGAGCATCACACCAGTAACGAAGCGATCATGTCCGTTGCTGTTCTCCATGGACTGCTAAGTTGGATCTATGTTACATGTGCGTGGTACAAACCTACACTGGTATTTCTTAAGAGAACGATCTTGAGCAGCAGCTTTTAGCAAATAAAAATACTATACACATTGGGTCAATTCTAAAAGTGTCTATACACTCACTCTTAGATTTAACAAGATAGATCACTATTATTCCAGCCTTTTTGTTAAGAGTTTTCATGAATATGGTCAAGTGGATGCAGCATTTGCCTTGTTTTCATTTGGAGTGCTGTTAATGTGGCCAGATGGCCCAGGTTGTCCACAATGTCTCCTCAACATTCGGTCCAATGTCTGAGGAACTCCTTGGAAACAGAATGAATAGTCAATCTGTACACTCAGGGACTGAATACCCGTAGGATGCACTTTGACTTTGTTTACTATAAGAGTACAGGTTTGGTGAAGCTACATGTTGATTCATAGACCTTATCTAGTAAGGATGTAAATAAACTTGTCTGATAGAAGATAGTCCAAAGGTTATTTTAAGTGCTCTATAGCACATTACCTAGTTTTCCATTAGCATGCCCTAGCAGTCTTGTTTAAACATTCCTATAGAAAGTCTTCACATGTCCAATAAATCAAAGTTTTTAACCATGTAACATGTACTTTTATTAATAAATCTTTACCATGTATTTATATTTAGGTAACAGTCATTCTAATGTTTAAAGATACGCATTTAAGAGCCATTTAAGATGAACAGAGATTATGATTTCACCATATCTTTTGGATAATCCTATTTTGGTCAGCACACACTTTTCTGTAACCTTTACTCAGCTATAATACATGATTTTTGTGATGATCAAATGACATTATAATAATGCTTTGACTATTGGCAAGGTATAATTATGTTTTACATTATATATAAAAATCATTTTTCCCCATCAAGTTTAACACCCAAGTAGGAAATTATTTTCATTGATTTCTATGATTGCATCCTTTTTGTAGGAGTCCAAGATTAGACAGAATTCAATGCACTGGTTCAATACATGGCTTGTCATCGCTCTTCAGTCTTTCTTCCATGGTAATTCAGAATTCATTTTTATATTTGTAGGGATGCTTTTATCATTCTTAAGTGCACTATCTCACATTGTTCTTATTGAATTTCATCACATTCAGACTTTTCCCAGTTTAGTATCAGGCTGAATTTTCAATAATTTGGTCTCAGAATATTTGTTACCTTTTGTGAAAGTAATAGACATATAACAAGGTACGAGTACTGAATAAAACATCCAGCTTTCCAGACTTTAAAGGGTCTGAGGAAGTTATTAATGATATAATAGAGCACATTGTAATCCAGTACTACTTTGTACTATATACTTTGAACCTTTTCCTAATTTCTTGAACATAATTAATCAGCTAACCTCCAAAGACTTCCAGTGATAATAGCAGAAGGAAGATAATTCACAGGTTTATGTTTCCAGAGCTACCAAAATGTATTAAAACACTCCAGGTAATTTCCTCACTCTTAATTCTTGCCTTTTGTGGTATTTCATAATTTTCAGGTATCATGAAACATTATGTTTCATTGCAAATTACAAATGCAGTGAGGAGTTAGTAGGAAAGATTGCCCCTGAGGTCAGGTTGACTTGAGTGCAAACCCAAGTTCTGCCATTTGCTACCTACAGAGATAAGGCAACTCATTGGAAATCAGGTAAACAGTTTACTCATATATAAGGTGGAGATATGAATTGTTCATCTATTAATAAAGCACCTGTAAGGGTATCTGGCACATAGCAGTTGATAAACTCATGATACTTATTACTGAAGAGTGAATTACCAGCTTAAAATGAGCAACACTCATGTTTCACAACAAAGAATGAAAGAAAAACACACACCATGGAGCAGTGATATAAAGCCTCAATTCTAACACCTACTTAAATTAGTCAGGGGCATAGATTAATCCAAATTAAGAGGAAATCTAAAATTCAACATACATCCCTGCTTCCAGAAGAAAGATGGGTTCCCAATGGAACTGTTGACATTGTCTATACCAATAATGGCGGGGTACACATAAATAAGAGACTGATGGAATTATGATTCCTTATGAAGGATTACACTATTGTAACAAAATGGGGAAAATCTGATGGGGGTGGGAGTTTGGGGGGAATTCCAGCCTATACGAAATTGTACCACATAATTCAAAATACAAAATAAAAATAAATAAAAATTAAAGAAGAGGAAATCTAAATGTGACCAGTAAAATAGAAATATTTTGGTTTACAAAGGCAGTCCCTCCAACCCAAAAGGCTTAGTCCATTATCTCAGATCTAAGCTATTGTTATAAGCATCAGATGAACTTTAGTGTCTCTGCTTGAACGTAAGCATGTGTTTCCTACCAATAGATACTATGAAGAAATGAAGGCAGATGCTAGCTTGTATACCAAGCAGCAGCAATTGGGTATTTGCAGGTTATTTCTAGCCCCATAGCCTGCTTTACAAAGCTAAGCGTTATTTTAAAAAATGGTTGGGAACCAAAACCAGTAACTAAAGATGATGCAGATGAGATTACTATAGCCTGGATGCTCAAGATTTTTACTAAAACTGTCTCTTTACGGGAAGTGTAGACTTGAGTTAAGGGCAAGCGCTGGAGGACAAGTCAACTCCGATTGAAACTTTGCGCTCCTCGGTCCTGGCGCCTCATGAGCTGGCTGTGAAATGGGCTTCTCTTCATTTCATCCTGAGCCCCTGAGCCATGCACTCTATGTTTCCCAAGTTTTGGTTCCTTCACTGCTTCTAGCCCTTTTTTCCTCTTTTGTTTTAATATCAATGGGTCAAGGCAATAAGCTACAAGAAAAATGTTTGGCAATCCCTGCATTAGGTTTATGCTCAGAAGGCCAATTCTGGGAGCCTTCTAGCACAAACTCTTCTTACAAGTGAAGAGAGTGTAAATATTTTAGGCTTTAATCTGTTACAAAATGCTCAAAATGCTCAGTCACTGAAAGGTAGTATGAGAGAGGTACCAGGAGTGATTGAGCGGTTGTATCCTATTAAGATTTAATTGCCCAGAGAAAACAGTCCAGATTTGACTTATTGGCCATAGTTTCCTGACCCACATCCTAGAAAACTGCTTGCAGTCTGAACTTGACGTATCTACCTGATTCCCTAAGTTTTTTCCCTTCATCTCTGGATTTTACTTTGGCAGTTTAACACAATTCACTATCTTCAAGTAACTCAGGCCCATATATGAATGCTTTTCATTTTCTGGATTTTAAAAAAAAAATATTTTATTGAAGGGCAGATTTACAGAGAAGGAGAAAGATCTTCCATCCTCTGGTTGACTCCCCACATGACTGCAACAGCTGGAGCTGAGTCGATCCAAAGCCAGGAGCCAGGAGCTTCTTCCAGTCTCCCTAATGGGTACAGGGTCCCAAGGATTTTTGGGCCATTCTCTGCTCCTTTTCCAGGCCACAAGCAAGGAGCTGGATGGGAAGTGGAGCAGCAGGGATTAAAACCATATGGAATCCTGATGCTTGCAAGGTAAGGACTTAGCCACTAGGTTATCACACTGGGCCCTTCTGAACTTGATGACTTCTTGCTCACCTGTATGCACAGTATCTATCAGATCATGCCTCATCTTTTTTAAAGATTTATTTTTATTGCAAAGTCAGATATACAGAGGAGAGAGAAAGAGGAAGATCCTCTGGCTGATGATTCACTCCCCAAGTGACCACAACAGCTGATGCTGCACCAGTCCAAACCCAGGAGCCAGGAACTTTCTCCAGGTCCCAAGGCTTTTGGCTATTCTCAACTGCTTTCCCAGGTCACAAGCAGGGAGCTGGATGGGAAGCGGGCTGCCGGGATTAGAACCAGTGCCCATATGAGATCCTGGTGCCTTTAAGGTGAGGACTTCAGCTGCTAGGTCATCACTCTGGGCCCCATGTCTTGTCTTTTTGACCTAGCTGTTAGGAGGCTAAAGTCTGAGTGATTCCATTTTTAACTTAGAACAAAAATTCAGAAAATGAGAGAAATTTTTTTCTGCACAGGTGGTAGTCTGACATCTCAGGAATTCTGTAACCTCTAAAGGCTCAAGAGTATCTTCAATCCTCCCTCACTGCCTTGTAGCAGAAAGAACTGGGACAGAGATGTTCTGTCAGATTTTCCCCTCATCCTTAATATCTCTTCTTTAAACTTCCTCTGGGGATATCACACTTAAGTGTATATAAAACGTCTGGTGTACTGAAGACATCAGTTATCTGATAATGATTAAAATCTCACAATTGCTATAGTTGCCTCAATCATTTTTATTTTGTTTTGCATCTATTATGGACAATATTAAATTAGTCTTTCTATGCTACCTTGTTCCAACTCTCAATTAAGATATCTACACTGTTTCCTGTTGGACAGATGGGATCTGACACTGTTAAAACTTGAACCCACAGACAACGATGTCCTCCACACTGGGAATCCATTGAGAAATGAGGCAATGATTAACTCATGAGTTAACACATGGAAAACCTTCTAATAACAAACTTCTGCATCACATTCATTTATGCACACCCATAATCCAACTAACAAAAATGATTTAAGGGTGGAATTTAGGTATTCATATGTATGTCAAGGTTAGATTACTGAAAATTGCTGATTGAGTAACTTGACCCTTGTGGCAGATACGTAGAACTCAATGATAAAGGCAGGACTTTCTCTAAAATGTCTTGAAGATTAATAGACGACTGTCCATTGGTTATTCTTGGAATAAAGGAAAAACACACTGCTGGGGCAGAGTTGGTTGCTAGAGACAGCATCCATGAAAGGAAGCAGGGTGGGTTCCTGCAAACCTGACAAAGTCAGTCAACGCACTAGGGCGAGCCAAAACAGACTGCATGGGCAGAGAGGTGCAAATGGTGGAACCTGATTACATCTGCAGAGGTGTTAGACAGCACTGCCCAAGGAGCCATAAACTTGCTTTGAAATGTGAGACATGGTGAGGTGTGAGGGTATGCAGGGGCAGGAAGAGGCCTGGCACTATGGCTCAGTGGCTAAATTTTTGCCTTACTATATGAGCATGGGTTCATGCCCTAGCTGCTCCACCTCCCTTTCAGCTCTCTGCTGTGGGCCTTGGAAAGCAATAGAGGATGGTCCAAAAACCCTTGGGACCCTGCATCCATGTGGGAGACCTAGAGGCAGCTCCTGGCTCTGGATCAGCTCAGTTCTAGCCATTCTGACTACTTGGGAAAAAAACAGCAGATGGAAGATCTTTGTCTCTCCTCTAGTAAACCTGCCTTTCCAATAAAAATCATAAAGGCAAACGATACTAAGGGATAACTGGAGGCCATTAACTAACTGCTCTGTATATAATTGAACAATTATTTCCTTAAAGTAATAAATGAGGTAACATAATTCCATAGTGCCCACTTGGAGACAAAAGCAAAAAGTTTACTTTAACAATACAAGACTGCAGAAGCATGTAAACTATGGGAGTTAAAAGTAAGTGTGCGTAACGAAGAAAGGTAAGCTTTGAGCACTAGCTGGTGTGAATCTTGTTAGACCATAAGAGAATGAGAAAATAGCAAGTATTTCAAGAAACATGCTGCAAATACTAGACTTGAAATAAAAATGTCTGCCCAGACTGTTTAGATGATTTATCTGATTTAAAACTTGATTCTGTGGCTGGTATGAGTGTCCATGATTTATATTTAAAAACCCTTAGATTACATTCAAAATTTCTCAAGTGGTAATTCAATGGATTACTGCAAGATAGAACATATCCATCTTAAGAACATTTCCATGCTTAAATAAATTAGTCACAGGTAGAAAAAAAATAGAACCTTGTGGAAAATTTTCAGTTCTAGGATATACAGAGTAATCTCAGATCATAAAAGGAGTAAATGGAATATAGCAAACCTATTAGCCTTAATGGAACAGAGCTAAGACTCGTTTGAGAATTGTTGAAGTTATGAATCTTAAGTCCATGTGAAGTAACTGTCCTTCCTATATCTTGAAATGTTGACAAAATCTAATTTCTTTAGTTTCTATCTGTAGATATGGCATTAGGTACCCAGAGCCCAAATTTCCCCATTTCATTATTGCAGAAAAACAGTCTTTCAAAAATAAATCTCATGTTTTAAAATCATTAGTTAATAACACCAACTAGAGGCAAAAGGCAGCTATAATTATTTGCATCATCATCCGGAATTGGCTTTCCTTTTAATAGAGCTCATTTGCACCATAATAAAAAGCATGATCGGAACTGATTAAAGCTAGCTAGAGCAGTTTTCATTGAAGAATTTCTCTTCCTGTGTCAGCTGATGTTTCCCTCTTAATGTTACTTTAATGCAATCGTTTTATGTTTGAAAATGAAGGCAATCATGTCAGTCCACAGGCTGGCAAAAGACAGTTATTGATTTTTACAGATCAGCCACCTTTAAAAATCCATGAGATGAATATTATTTTCCAAGTACAAATCAGTTCCTGTTGAAACAGGAATGGACACATTAGGCAATGCATTGTGAAAGTGAAAATGTGAGAACAGCTTGTCTAAATGTTTTCCTTACATTGTGTCATTGTAATACACATCCCTCATTGATTATTTCTTCTGAAGTGGCAGCAATTTTCATTAGCTTTGCAATGTGTTAACTGCAGACTCTGACAAGCTTAAAAAAATCTGGAACCACCTTTTGCTCATCGAGTTATTGCAGCCCCTGTGGAGTACAACAGATTCATATAAGTTCACCAACAGGAATGTTCCTGTCACAACCCAGTAAAGAACTGAGTTTAATTGTTAAATCATGTTGTACTGTATACAGCCGTGATTTTGAGCTGCATTCAAAGAGAGCCCTGGTAGAAGGTATGGAACTTGGAGATTATCCCAGAGGTGGGGAAGAAGAGGAAGGGCCTAATGGATGGGTGTTGAACTAACGGGGA
This sequence comes from Ochotona princeps, assembly GCF_030435755.1. NCBI lineage: Eukaryota > Metazoa > Chordata > Mammalia > Lagomorpha > Ochotonidae > Ochotona > Ochotona princeps. Next base: position 59,592,965 of record NC_080836.1, on the reverse strand, counting down.
CAGGACCTATCAAAGTTCTAGGGAATGTTTGGGATTTTGTTTAAGCAGCAAACCTAAGAAACTTTAACAGGGAAATCATTACATCTGAGAATGCTTCAAAAATAAGCAAATTATTAATCACATGTTTTGACATAATACATCAGAATTTCTTCAAAGCCAGCTCCTGTATGGCATAAAGCTGATAAAATATTGAGTAACAAAAGCGTTAGTGAGATTTTACAGCTTTTCCCTTCCTCTTATATTATAGCCACAATGTCACAAGGAAACTAGATCTGGAAATAGTTCAAGGAAGCTTATGTTAATTGTTAGAGTGGCAGAGTGTTAGTTCAGGCCATCTAACCTAAGGCATCAGGGCAAACTATTATTCCTTCAACGATGTTGAGATCTTCCTCCAAGTGAGAAATACATATGAAGTTTTCCTTCAGATTCAGTCCTAGAGCTATGCACATCCAGCCCTGCCAGACCAGCTGCCAATCTTGGCATTTAGCTCCTGAGAAACAATTAACTTGACAGAATAAAGATTAAAATATTTTTTAAAATATGACCAGACATCCAAACAGGTAGCATGTACTTTGGCATGTTATAGATAAGTTAAGGCAAATCGCATACAATGTAGCAGGAACCTGAGCCACAACTAGACGAAATAAATGGTTGCATCACAAACTGAAGTATTTGCAGTGGGTTCCCTAAAGCCAACGAAGGTGTGATCCATTCATCCTTTGCCAAAATATCCTGTTCTAAAGGCCTATACCAAAAAAAAAAAAAAAATCAGTGAATTAATCTGTACTTTTGGATTTGAACAATTTTGGAATGTAGGTCTTTCCAATACATTGAGAAGATTGATCCATCTGGTACCTTGAGTCTTTCTACAGGGACATCGCAAATCATCTCAAAAGAACAGGAGCCACAGAGCTGTGTGAGTAGCCCTGGCTTCTGTGAAAATATCCTAAAATCTGGTTGAATGGTTTTAAAAATAACTAGTGTTTCAGTTTTGAATCAATTAAGATGTGTCCTGCCAATTCCTAAAAAGACAAGGAGTCTGTTTCCAGTGTTCTACCTCCCCTAAATTGGAGTGAAGCTCACAGACAAAAATCAGCGCGATAAGAATCATGAGGAATCATTCCCAAGGAAAGTAATGTTTGACTGTGGCCCCAGGGAGGATGTGGGTAGCAGGTGATGCTACTTCCACTGGGAGTAAAAAGGTGAGAATGGCTGGATTGTGAACTTTGAATCATTGTGGCCTTACAGTGCCCATTTCGATTTAGCATACCAAGTTCAGATGATTTTGTCTCACACGGAAGTGCCTGGGTTCATTTCCCGATTCTAGCTTCCTGTGAATATAGCCCCTTAGAAACTACAGTAATGATTAAAGTGGTTGGATTCCTCCCACCCACATAACAGACTAAAACGAATCCTGGAATCTGGTTTGTGCTGGGATCACAACTTGTGGCAGGTGTTTGAGCATACAGTGAATGGTAGTGTTTTCTCTCCCTGTCTCAGAAAAGATAGGGAGTGTTGTTTCATTTCAGGATTTACGGTATCCAATCCAGCAATACTATCAGAACTTCTAATTGTATTCTTCCTTCACCCTCTGCTCCTAAAATGTAGGGCTTGAGATCCGTAAGTCAGTAATGAAGCAGGATGGAATGAACAAGTACACCTTTCAGGCCTCCCTGGCTGCTGCCCCAATTCTAGTCCTCTAAGGTCAAGCCCAAGATGAAAACCAAGTGAAGTTGGTAAAGCATGGGAGTTGTGCTTCAGTCGCAAAATGATTCTAAGAGACTTGAAAGGCAGAGTTACACAGAGGGAGGGGAGACATCTTTCATCTACTGGCTCACTCTCCACTTGGCTGCAACTGTCGAAGCCAGGAGCCTGAATTCCAACTGGGTATCCCACATGGATGGCAGGTATGGTTGCTGTCCTTGGCATAGCATTTCAGAGCTTCAGAAACATCCTAATGGTGATGACTAGGCAATCAGGTGGAGGCAGTTTGCACCTCAGTCTCTTGAGGATCTCTTAAAAGATAACTATCAAGTTCTAGCGTAGATGTGATTTTTGGCAAGGAAAGAAAAATTATGCCATGTTGTCTCCAAAGAAACCCTCCCACTTGATTTGCAACACCATATTCTGCTTCTATAACCACATTTTTATCTCCTGCCAATTTCTCTTGATCCTCCCTCTGGGTTTTGCTGATCATTAATACTGGTAGACCTAACCTGATATACTTACTGTTCACCCTACAATACCAGAACTTACACTGATATTTGATATTGGCCTTTGAGCGTCAGAGGAACAGACTTTAGGCAGAGCCCCGTTTTAGTACTTCGATACATACAAGATCATCTAAATATCTGATAAATGCAATGCCTCCTAAATAGCTCCCACGAAGATTATTTCTTTACTCATCATCCCTCCTGGCCTCCCATCCACCTCCTTCGTTCCCTTGTTAACAAATTTATCCACAGGTATCGGGAGTTTGTCATGAATAGGGCTATAGGCATCCTGCAAAGTGAGTTAAGGGCTTAGACATCTTCCATTTAGCAAAACGTTTCCACTGCATCTGAACACACTCAACGAGAACTGAGTATTTGTATATCTCAAATATTTGCCATATCACGCAACCAACACATAACTAGAGACCAAAATCAATCAGTGACTGGCTAAGATTTATTGGCCATCAGGTTTCCCAAACCTGAATTTACTCAGCTAAATACTGGGAAGTTATGTATACAAAACTTATCAAAACTAAGTATATGCATCATTTGATCATAGTAGGGACTTCTATAGCTATCACAGCTAGTGTTACTGATTCATTTGTGCCATACGTGTGGCAGACACTGCTCATGGGAACTGAAGGGACTTATTTCGTGACTGGAAGTCAATGCCCTTCCTTGAAGGCTCAAGCACAGGTGCAGAATTTAGATAGGGAGCTTCATGAAGTTAGCAGCTTATGTCACCGGGGTCAGGAATCTATTTTCAAAAGGTTAATGTTGTCAAATCTTATGCTTACTGCTCAGCAAGTGAGAGGACCCAGATTCTTAGATTCTCTTAAAAATGTCTCAAACAGATATGAGAAACCTATGTATGTGGAAAAGTATTCGTTCTAAAAACAAAATTTTTACCCATATGGAGACCTCCATGCCTTATTAGCCCAGCTGCTCTGTAAACTGAAGAACCCTTCCTGGGTGATTTGTACATCCTTCCAGAGTAATGAAGTCTCATTTTAACACCTGGTACCACCTGCTCTTGTTACACTAAGTGGCTTTGCAGCCCCCTTTCACTGAGCAAATCTCTTGCAGCTAGAAGAGCATATACGGGGGCAGCAATAGCAGGAAGAATAAATTAAGGCAGTCTTGCTCTATGCCCTTAGGTACAAACAGATTTAAGAGATTTAAAGTGTTGAACTTTGGGTCAGTCGGGCAATCAAGTAAGCAGCTGAAAGGATCTAGAGGGAATTTGATGACAGATATCTGAGGCTCAACAGTCAAGAGGCTTTAGAAACTTTACCATCGGGTCAGAGTCAGGAAGGTTTACTGAATAGAGCAGTCCTGATACCTGAAGGATTCCTTTAGCTTAAGTGTAACTTAGAACTACCGTCTGCCCCTTACTCCCACACTTGTCTTATTTAAGTTATACCATAGAAAGGAAAAACAGGGGCTAAGGTTGAAACATCTTATAGGGTATGTCCCATCTTTGGCTAATAAGTCTTAGAGTACCCCTGATAACTTGAGTGATTGTTTTAGCTTAACTTAATACTACAGACTTCTTCCCTCCCCAGTGCTTGTCTTGAATTCAACCACAGCAGTGAGAAACAGAGACTAAGGTTGAAACATCTTAACGAATGTATCCTATTTCTTTGGTTACAATACTAATACCTCAGTAAGTCAATCTTACAGCATTTCTGATAACCTGAAGGATTCTTCTAGCGTAAATATAATTTACAACTAAGAACTTACCCCCTCCCCCACACTTGTCTTATTTAGAATTATATTGTAGAAATAAACAGGGGCTAAGGCTGAAACATCTTTCTACCGATTACTTTATCTCTTTGGCTAAGTATTTCCCAGTAAGTCAGTCTTGGAGCGTAGACAACAGCTTTGTAAATATCCTACTTTCTGGAGCATTCCTTTAAGAAGAAACCTTCACATAGTAGCTTCTATATCTTCAGCAACCTTCACTGTTTTACCAATATGGATTAGTTCTTACCTAGCTAGGTTCCTGTCCCAGTATTCTAAAAGATTTAAGGAAGACCCACAAGGAAAAAAAAAAAAAAAAAGGAAAAAGTTGTCTTAAAAAAAGCTGGTGCTCAGAAGGGCGTGCAGGCAAGCTCTCCAGAGAAAGAGAATGGCCCTTAGCAGGGTTTTTGAGCTCTCCTTTTATTTGGTGTAGGGGGAGAGGGCGAGATGAAGCTTAATTGGATACTCTGGGGTGCAGGAGTTTGGGGCTGGCTAACGTACCACCTATTACTTGACCTTTTCTTGAAAACCTTAGAAGTATTATGGCATCGAGTACATGTTGGGAGAGTATTAGTCATGCTAGTTTTATAATAACTTAATTGTATTATAACAACAAAAGATCATTGTGGGGACACCGCATGACTGTATTCTTTTTTCTTCCAGGTGGATATGGGTATGAGTTAAGTTGCAAAGCCCAGGCAGTTGGGGTCTTCATGGAAGGGTGTGGGGTTTGTGTGGAACATGCTGGTCCAGAGCTCAGGTGGGATGGCAGCACAAATACCGCGGATCCTGAGCTCATCTACTGTGATCACCCTGCCCCGTTACCAACAACTACCTTTAGGCCCTCAAGAGAGGTGCTTAAAGACTGCAGCTGACAAAGGCCAACGTGACAATCCTCAGCAGCTGGATCAAACGCTGCCTCTATCATTTTGTTTTTTTCTGTTTTTTTTTTTTTTAAAGATTTTTTTTATTATTGTTGGAAAGCCGGATATACAGAGAGGAGAGACAGAGAGGAAGATCTTCCATCCGATGTTTCACTCCCCAAGTGAGCCACAACGGGCTGGTGCGCACCAATCCGATGCCGGGAACCAGGAACCTCTTCCAGGTCTCCCACGCGGGTGCAGGGTCCCAACGCATTGGTCCGTCCTCGACTGCTTTCCCAGGCCACAAGCAGGGAGCTGGATGGGAAGTGGAGCTGCCGGGATTAGAACCGGCGCCCATATGGGATCCCGGGGCGTTCAAGGTGAGGACTTTAGCCGCTAGGCCACGCCGCCGGGCCCGCCTCTATCATTTTGTAACTGTGAATTTAATACTGTGGTTTTCTCCATATATAAATTGGAAATAATGTTATAGTGTTTATTATAAGGTTCTTGTGAGGATCAAAACAGCTAATTCACATAAAATACTTAACACAATGCATGCATGGCACACTGCTGGTGTTGCCAAATACCTGCTAACTGGACTTTAAAAATGATAACAGTTTGGGTGGTTGATATGTTAATTATTCTAAATTGGTCTTTAACCAGTATACTTATGAATCAAAACATAACATTTACTGCACAAATATGTGCAAATACTATGTCAATCAGAAAATCACAAATCTATTTCTATTTCAATTCTTCTTCATTGGAAATTTTATGCTGACCTTGTTACTTGCATTGGCTATTGCTTCATTTTAAGACTTTTTATTCTCCCCAGCATTCAGTATTAATTCATCATTGTAATTACATCACTGGAGCTCTCTCTCCTGGGATCTTGTGTTTCATATTCGCTAGAATAGCATCCAGAATGCTTAACATACCACCATAGTGCCGTCATGATTTTCTCTCCCTTCTCATCTCTCACTCATGTCAGACTTGTGCTATCTGCACAGCCCAGGTGATTTGCAATTGCACATAGCCTGCTCTGACTGGGACACAGAAAGGGCCACTGTCCACACACACACACACACACACACACACACATTTGTAGTTAAGGTATGGGTCAGTCATCTGTTACTTCAGAAGCCTATACGTTATTTACTGGCATGTTTGTCTTCTCAAGGAGTTATTGTGGTGCTGTGCAAATAACAGTTACAGTTGTTTAAGTTTTACCACACTCTCAAACTTTCCTGGTTTATGATTTCCTGGCCTTTTTCTATGGACTGTTCATAATTACAGTGTAAACAAATCTACACTTTCTGTGTCATTACTGTCATTAAAGAAATTTTTGCTGATGGTATGTTGGAGCTTTCAATTGACTGGGATGATACTCTGCTGGCTCTGTCATCAGACCAGAGAGGGTATACCTAAGAAGCCGTTGAACTTGACGGGACAATAAGATGCTGGACTCTATGTTTGGTATACGCTTGCAATGGGGAAATCTCAACTGAACTTGAGCTGTGGTTATGCAACAAGGTGGAGGAATCCACCATGGTGGGAGGGTTTGGGGAGGGGTGGGGAGAACCCAAGTATCTATGTAACTGTGTCACATAATACAATGTAATTACTGAAGTTAAATAATAAATAATTAAAAAAAAATAAATAAAAAAAATTAAAAAAAATAAAAGAAGAAGCCCTCCAGGACTGTACTGTCTTAATCCTGGAGTCTGGTTTAGAATCCCAACCCTGTGGTCACAGTGCGATGGCTCTACTGGCTAATCCTCCAACTTGCAAGTGCTGGGATGCCACATGGGTACTGGTGTGTATGCTGGCTGCTCCTAAGGCCTGGAAAGCAGCAGAGAATGGCCCAAAATCTTGGGACTCTGCACCCGCATGGGAGACCTGAAAGAAAACTCCTGGTTTCTGGCTTCAGATCAGCTCAGCTTCAGCTGTTAAGGCATTTGGGGAGTGAACCTGCAGATGAAGATCTTTATGTCTGTCTCTCCTCTCTACAAAATCTGCCTTTCCAATAAAAATAAATAAATCTTTTTAAAAAGAAGGCCCTCCCCAACTTTAGCACTATGTGATAGCCAAGTTTTCTTACCTTAAAAAGGTAAGAATTCGTATAGCATTGTTTGAGGAATCTAATGAGACAACATTTTAAAAATGCTAGATATGGAGTTTGACTTCCCGTAGCAGTTCAGTATGCTCTATAAATGCCAGCTGTGGTTAACTGTGAACTGGTCCAATCTCCTCTCTTTGTATACGTGTGCACATGCATGACAGAAATGTCAGATGAGCATACGTACGATTACACTATAGGCATTTCATAAATGGTTTTGAGCGAATACCTCCAGTTATGAACAATCTATTTTTTAATTTTTTTTAATATTATTTTTTTAAAGATTTTATTGTTATTGGAAAGCCGGATATACAGAGAGGAGGAGAGACAGAGAGGAAGATCTTCCATCCGATGTTTCACTCCCCAAGTGAGCCGCAATAGGCCGGTACGCGCCAATCCGATACTGGACCAGGAACCTCTTCCGGTTCAGAGTCCCAATGCATTGGGCCGTCCTCGACTGCTTTCCCAGGCCACAAGCAGGGAGCTGGATGGGAAGTGGAGCTGCCGGGATTAGAACCGGCGCCCATATGGGATCCCGGGGCTTTCAAGGCGAGGACTTTAGCCGCTAGGCCATGCCGCCGGGCCCCGAACAATCTATTTTTAAAACTCAAAAGCAAACCTCTCAAACATAACATGCCTATATCAGGAGATTGTTTCTGTAAACCTGCCATTAATAAGACAGAGACACAGGGGACTATGAAGAGAGCTATGATTCCTTGTGAGTCACCAACATCTTTTTGCTCTGTTCCCACTCTATTACACAGTTTCGGAATGCTTATTGCACAGCAACCAATATCCCTTAACTGATATCTTGTACAACAACCTCTGGTTCAAAGAACAGAATTTTAACAATGGAATTGTTTGTATTTTTGTCTTTTTTTTTAATCCTTTAATCCTTTTTAGTATAAGTGGTCAGTATGTTAAATCCAATTGTGCTAAAGAAACAAAGGATTTTGCAGGTTACTTTTAAAATGTATACGTAAGACTCAGAAAGCATGGTGGATTATCCATAACATCATTCCTACCAATTCAAGGTTTCACAGGGACGTCTCTTTATGCTTAGCAAGGAGCCTATGGTCCAAACAGACATTTCCCCACAAAAATTTAAACAAATTCTAATAATGCCAATGCTAGGCAAAATCCTGATTTATTGTATGTATAGATCTGTTATTAACTTGTTTTCACAGTTGGTTTTTATTTACTTATTGTTTTTCTGAAGGATAAATCTGTGTACTATGATAGCCTGAGGGCATTTAAGATAGTGCTTTGCACCTGGGAAACCCATTTAATTACTCAAGCTGTCAAAATGTTTTACTGTAAACAGCTTTTCTGATACAGCCTGCTTCCCACCTATGAGCTATCTTCCCCAGAAGACAGGCCTCCTTGCAGAAGCGTGTAGAGTTCAGGGGTCATCGTTTAGGGGAATGAGGTTTTTATGTCTGCAAAAAATCCCTTCCTTCTTCTCTCGCCTGATGAGAAAATAGTATTTGCTTTTCTTTAGTTTATTTGTATCATAAAAACAATATTATAGTAAGATTTTAAAAATGTAAGGCTCTGTAAATCATAGATAAAAGGTTTATTTGAAAAAAGAAATAAAAGTCATACTTGTATATATTAAATCCACTTAAAATGTACTGTAATAACATTGAAAAAAATGGATCTAAATGTTATAAATTTTAGACTTTACATAAATAAACTCAGAAATGAAAAGAAGTTCCTGTAGTTTATACAACTCTTTCACACAGCACAGTTCAGATTGAAGTGTGCTGTTTCACCTTCCTTGACTGAATTTAACATTCCAAATCTGTGTAATCTCTTTTCTGTTTTCAGAAAACTTATTCTAATTTCAGGGCCTGTTCTACACTTGGGGTACCAAGAACATTAATATTCAAAGGGAATTTGGTAGCTATAGAAATGTGATGACTACATTATGCCTTTTTAAAAAGGTTTATTTTTTTTTAAAGGCAGATTTACAGAGAGAAGGAGAGAGAAAGGGAAAAATAAAGGGCGAATGAGAGAGAGAAAAAGAGAGAAAGAGATCTTCCAATCTTGGCTCATTCCCCAAGTGATTGCAATGGCCAGAATTGAGCCAACCTGAAGCCTCCCAAATACTTGGATCGGATTAGAGTAATCATGATGCGAACCACTGCCCATATGGGATGCCAGCACTGCAGGCAGCAGATTGTACTTCTGTGCCACCTATGCCACCATGCTGGCCTCTACATTATACATTTTTAAGATAATTAGTAGCGAATGGTCGTGATTAGAAATGAAAAACAGTTTATTTTAATCAAACTTCTCTACACTCTTATTGTTAATGATTATCTTTAAAAATCCTTGTGCTTTGGAAACTTTATTTGAAAATATGGAGAAATTTAATAATTCCTGTAAAATACCTATAAAATTCAAACAGATGTTCTTTTATTACTAGGTAGGATAATTGATTAAAAAGGCCATAATTGCAGTTAGTGTATTATTATGGTTCCATCTTGAAAAGGGGCATTGTTAATAGCCCTTCTCTACTGAACATTCAAATGTTCATCCATGCCCCTTCACATAAATGTAGGTATTGAATCTTCTGTGACATTTACAGTTCAAAGTTTTGCCTTGTTCAAAGATGTTGTATTGAAGCTGTGTCATGTTACAGGTACACTTGGTGTCTGCTGTAGTTTTTCAGCACCTGTCCCCCATTCCAGAATCCAGAAAAGTACTATCTGTGAGTTTAAGAATTAGGACTATGGTTTTTATGTTGAATTTCCAGCCAACATAAGTAACCACAGGGAGCTGATGACTAAAGTCTTACAGACATGATACATCCTCCACCTGCCTCCCGCTTCCAGCCACTGTACATTCTGGCAGGCAGTGATAACAGCTCATGTAACAGTTCTTGCCATCCACAAAGGAGGGAGACTGGACTGAATCCCTGGCTCGTGCTTCCTGTTTTTGCCCAGCCCAGCTTCATTGTAGCTATCCAGAAGAGTAAACTACAGGTTGAGACAGCTCTCTCTATTAAATACCATAAACTTTTTAGAAAAGTAATGATGAATGTAGGGAATGCGTGTAAAGTTACCTACAGGGAGGAATGGAGGAAAAATATTTCCCTGGAGTCAGTGAGAGAGAATTGCAGAATGAGGTGATAGGAAGCAGAAAGATCACACATGAGATGTGTACACAGGAGTTGTAATCTCTGGTGACCTACTGGAACTACCTGGGAGCTTTGAAAAAAGTATTTTCTTGCTCTTTGATCCTGAATATTTTCATTCAGCTTGGCATGCAAACTGGGCATGCACATTATTTAAAAGTAGCTCAGGTGAATCTAACATGCAGTCATTTGTGAGGCACTCATACACAGTTACGTGGTGAAGACCAAAAAGTACGATGACCAGATTACAAGACCATTTTAGATCTCAGTTTCTGACAAATAATGACTCATCTTTTCATTATAAGCCTATTTCAAATATGGTACTGAAATATTTAAAAAAGGTTTATTTTTATTGGAAAGGCAGATTTACAGAGAGGAGAGACAAGGTCTTTCTTCCACTGGTTCACTCCCAAAAGTGGCAACAATGGCCAGAGCTGAGCTAATGAAGCCTCATTCAGGTTTCCCACAAGGCTGCATGGTCCCAAGACTTTGAGTCATCCTCTACTGCTTTCCTAGACCCTAGGCAGGGAGCTGGATGGGAAGTAAAACAGCCAGGTCATGAACCAGTGGACATATCTTGGTGCTTGAAGAGGACGATTAGCTAGTTGAGCCATCATCCCAGGCCCTGATCATTCTTTTTGATATGGGAATTCAACTGGTAAATTCAACTGAAGTGGAAAGCCATATTTCTATATGCATTGGAAGAGATTTATCCTATATAATTAGAAGATAATTCAAGGCACATGAACTTTTATTAGTTGAGCAATGCTGTCCCCCAGCCCTAAGGCTGAACTGCAGTGTAGAATGTTAGTGCACTAGTCTGAACCACATGAGGCAGTATTCATAGTGAACAAATGATGAGTTTTTCCCAAGTGTAGTCTCTGCAAATGAGGGAAATTGCCCAACAAAAAACAGCAGTCCAGGTAAGCCACAGCAGTGGGTAGATGTCCAGACCCCTCAGCCACGTGGCCATTGGTGGGAGAACTCTTGCTGGGGATCCTGTTTCCCCATCCTCTGGCAAGTGCAGAAACCAGGATAGAGTGCAGGTTATGCTGGACTAGGCTGCTGTACCTACTGGTTTGCATGAGCCAGGGATGAGAGCAGATTGGGAGTTAGGACTGGGGGCTGGCTGGGCCAGGCCAGGCTGCAGCATCCGAAGGCAAAGGCCAAGACAGGGAAAGGGACTATTCCAAGCTAGGTCAGAGCAACCACTGGCATGTGCAAGATCTGTGGCTGGGATCAGGCCGGGTTGGGGAACTAAGGGGACACCCTGGCTGGGTTGTGCTTCCCACTGGTGAGTGCAGGGGCCAGAGTGGGAGTTATAGTCTGGTCTGGATATGGCTGCAGTCTCCATTGGCATGGGTGTGGACTGGGTCTGGGAAGTGCCAAACTAGGGCTAGACTCCAGCATCCACTAGTGAGCATGAGAACCAAGGTGGATGTAGGACAGGCTGGGCTAGGTTTCTGCCCCTGCTGAGCAATGCATGAGCTGTGTCTGGGTGTGGATTAGGCTTGGCTGGGCTGTAGCACCCAATAGTAAGAACCGGAATGGGTGAGAGACAGTAAGGAAAAGCTACTGTTCCTGCTAGGACAGGAGGTGCACTAAGTAGGGCTGGCCCATGGTCCCACCGGTGTGTGTGTGATCTGGCATTGGGAAAGGTTCTGATGGAGGAGCTTGGGAAACTCATCTGCTGGGATATATTCCCTGCAGATGAGCACCAGAATCAAGAAAGGGAGCAGCCCAGACCAGGCCAAGTTATGGTACCCACAGGCTTACCTTTGGCTCAGGTGTGAAGTGAGCCAGGCTGGGCCAGTTTATAACATGCACTGGCACATCTAAAAGCCAGAATGGAGTATGGGTCATGCCAGGTTGGGCCACAATAGCAGCCAGTTGACATTAGGGCCGGGACCGGGTGCTGGCTGGGCTGGCTAGGCTGTAGTCCCAACCAGTGTGAGCTAGAACTGGAGGTAGGCCATGCCAGACTGGGCCGCACCACCCAACCAGCACACATGAGACCTGGAGGAGAGCAGGCGAACCTGGTAGGGGGGTTGCAGGGTGCTCCCCTGCTGAGCCACTATCCCCACTGGTGAGCATGAGAACTGGGATTGGAGACAGACCAGGGCAGGCAAGTCTACAACACCTATTGGCCTGCATGTAAGCTGGGTTGGAGACAAGCCAGACTAGGCGGACTGTACCTACTGGTACATGCATAAACCAGAGGGGCTGAGGATTGGATGGGATTTGCAGCACCATCAGCTAGCAGATGCTGGCATGGAGGCAAACTCTGTCAAGCTAAACTGCAGAACCTTCCAGAGAGTACAAGCTCCAGGAGTGGGAATGAGCCACCCAGGTGGGCACCTTCCACTTGGGTTTCCACTCCAACTGGTGAACATGAGAAAGAGGACTGGGACAGGCATGGCTAGACAAAGAGTGGCACCTGATGGCACATGTGTGGGCTGGATAGGGGGACTTGTTTGGTTCACCTAGGCTTCAGTGAGCACTGTCAAGTATGAGAGCTTAGTGGGGTGTGGGACAGACTGAACCAGTCTGCTATACATACTGGCAAGCATGGGATCCAGGGCAGGGGTGGGCCTGGTGGAGGTTATTGTGGGTTGCTCCGACTAGGCTACGACTCCCATTGATTTGTGTGGGGACCAAGTGTGTGGTGGGCAGGACTGGGCTGTACACCCATTATTTTGCGTAGAAGACAGGGCTGGAGACAACTGATCCAGTAATTGCAACTAACAGTGTGCGCAAAGGCCGATTTGGGCAACGGACTGTGCCAGACCCTATATTGGCATGCACACATAAGAATCAGGAGTGGGATCGCCTCAGATGAAGTTTCTTTGGGAATCCCCCCATATGAAACACTGGATTCAGAATTCCAACCATGGAGAAAATTGCAGGTTCCATGGTCTGACGGTGGAATGCATGTGTCAGAGTTGGGTCTCCTCAGTGGCTTAGACAGAGCACTAGACAGCATATCCAGGTGCACATGAAGGATATGGCAGTATACTGGAGCTTGCAGAGGACATCTGGTACCATGGCAGAGGATGGAGGACAGAACAAACTGATTGACTACCTCGGCCAAGAGCTGGCAGTGAATACCTGGACAGAGACTCTAAGGTGGACTATGTCAGCCAGTGGATTCTGGAGAGATTTCATTGTGATTGAAGTAGCAAGACTGGCAGCAATACAGAATTGTTGAACTATCAAAAACATTTGAGCAGGACGCTCAGAGCATGCCCCACATCAGGAACCCTAGGATGGTTAGGAGGCTGAGTGTGGCTTTTTCCTTTTATCTCTCGCCTCACCGCAGATACAGGAAAGAAAAAAAGAGAATGTAAAAACAATGGTCTCACCCACTTTCTTGTAGCCCTTGACCCTTAGCACCCTAATCAGAAATGTAAAAATAATCAAAACTAAAATTTTATACAATTTAAAGAAAAACAAAGAAGCTTGACACATCCTTTTTCCAAAGTCCAGTGTAACACCAATCCTCAAGAAGAGCAAGGGCGAGATTCCTGGAGCCTTTGCACTGCATTGGGAAGAGATGGTTAAAGTATGGCCAGGACGAAGAAGCCACCGTGGAGTCATTCTGAAGAGTTTTACAGGAGAATGGATTGTGTTGTCTGCTGTTTCCTTACTCCTTCCTTTAGTGTAGCCTGGCTTCACCCAGCTGAGTTGATGAAACTTAGCCTGTTTGTGTCTTTCCTACCACATGAAGAGTTAAAACTGCGACTTTCTTTACTTCTCTCTTTTATTTTTTGCTCCTACTCTTACTACATGATCAAACACTGGATTTTAAGCCTATTTCATGCCTCATAAGTTTCTGAGATTTTTTTGAGCCCCAACAATGGTTATCAGCACAGGTAACAAATCCAGAGGCTTTTCAGCAGTCATGAATATACCCCCTCCATGTTACAGCAAACCTGGTTTCACAGTGCAAGTGCTGCAGACATCAATCTGTCTATGTCATACTCAGTTTCCCAGTGCAGGGCAATTCTGTTGAGTTCTCTTTCCACTTGCCTTTATGACTTACACTCGATGTAATTAGGTCTCCGTCCTTCCTGATTTGCTAGTATTTTACTCTACCACGCTCTATATTCCCATAGTCCACAATTATAAATGAGGATTTAACCAATGATTAGTCTCTGAGGTCCCCCTCTTCATAAAGTAAGGGACAGAAAAACCCTGAATGTGTAGAGGAATGTTAGTATATTTTTTTGTTTTGGTTCCACTTCAACTCTCCAATATAAAATTCTAAAAAACATGATTTATATAATGGATAAATTGAGAACATGTGGTTGAAATGACTCAGATTGGCTGAAGACAACCCACTGAATTCCCCTAAGATGCATCTGGCATGACTGCCTCCGACCAAATTAAACAGCCTGGAGCCAGGTAAAGAATGGGAGAATCAGGGCGACTCACCTGCTAGTAACTTCTAGTACTTAGCATCAGAATTAAAGAGAATAAAGAGAAAAAAAACGAAGTTGCACAGTGCAGCTGTTTGTTTTGTGGAAAACCTCACCTAGTTAGAAGAGAACTTTGCATGCCTTGCCTCTTGCCTGAGATACCAGTTTGAACTGTGCTGGTAATAGATGAGGCTAACTTGACACCAGTACTCCTAATTGTGGAGTTAGTGAAAGACAGAGCACATCACCTGGAAGTTTGCTAGAAAAACAAACCCTTAGATTTATCTCAATCCTACCAAGTCAAAACTCTTGGGGCTGGAGATCAGCATTTGTCTTCAACAGGCTTGCAGACTGATTCCGATGGGCACTTATATTTCAGAACCAATTCCCTAAGCACTGATGATCCCTTCTGGTGTGTGAGCCTGTCAGCCAAACTTTCATGGCGTTGGATCTCCATTCTGCCATTCACTTTCATGGTCCTTCCTTTGACGCTGGAGATCAACACACTGCCAGTGAGGACAGACAGACACACACATACACAGCATTGCTACTTGGGGCTTTCCTGGCTTTCCTATTGCCCTCATTCTGCTCAGTAACACAACTTTAGCCCTCTTGCTGTTCCAATTAGAGATAAAAATAAAATATTTATCACCACCAGCTTCTAACACTAAAACCTATCATCCTTCCCCACCAAAGTGTCCACAGATAGGACTAACGCTAGTACACAGTTCTAGTCCTTGATTGACAGGGAAGGAAGAACGAAGATCAAGTCTCTCAAAGCAGCAACTGTCTCAGTTTGCCTTGCCCAGCAAACCAGGAGGTCACTTAAAATACACCTACTTAGTCTGCGATGTTCTGATATAGTCAAAGGGGTGGAACCCAGAAATCAACATTTCATAAGATCCCCCAAGATATTATTCAGTTGCTCCTATAATGATTTTGGAAAACAACTGCCCTACATAACAAATGATACAGTCCTGCTAGCCTGTATGCGCTATCCATTTCCAAACCTCCTGAGAGGCAGTTCCCAGTTTTCTCTCAGTAAAGAACTTGGTAATGATAATGTTCCCACGGGTTCATGCGGTACTTGTACACTTTTGAACTTTAAAATGCAGCATGTCCAAACAAACCAAAGGCAAAACTGACTCTGCCTGCAGACGGCTGCCTTTTTGATTTCAGCAGCCACCTCAGAAATTTTAAGGATACGTATTTGTGGCTGTATTTGTGGCCATCGATGAAATCAGACACTGTGGGACATATGCCTAAGAGAAATTCTAAAGAAGATATTTGTTCTAGTAAGCATGAACTTGAGGTGATTTTCAGTGTGACTGCATTGGAGAGTCCCAGCTGTTTTCAAGGCAGTGGTCTAAAATAGGGATTATGTACTTCTTTCCATACATGGAAAATCTTACCGTACAACTTCCATAGGATACTGCCAAATAAATACTAACTATGTGTATTTGGAAAATCAATGTTTGGCAGCTGGAACAGGGACATAAAGAAAAAATCAACCAAGCATTCTCTTTCATTAGAAGTGGACAGAGACCCCAAGGACACATGTTCATTTTATAATAAACAAGGCCATCCTTTCTGGAACTTTCCATTAGGCAGAAGTTAAAAGTTACTTTTATTAGAAAAAGATGTTAATGCAACTAAGACTGCACGTCTGATTCGCACATCAGAGAAACAGTATCTTTTGGTCACACACTGTAAGGAGGGACTCTGAGGACTGAAACCACCATCCTGAACTCAGTGCTCTATTGAATGCTTTGAATGCCTGCTTACCCAGTTCTCCCTTAAATTCCTTAAGTCTTAGTCCTCTTGAATACCTGGTTTTCCAGCACTACCGTAATCCTCCTAGATCTCAACCCCCTTAAGGCCCAAGTGCCTAAGTAAGCCTAGTGACCTTGAGCCATTTATCCCTTGTGTCCTCTTACCACTGCCTCTGCCAATCCCTGACTTGGCAATCCCCATACCCACCTTAAGCTGATAAACATGCCTCTTCCCTTTATTCTCTCTCTCTCCTGTGCTCTCTGTCTTTGCTGAATGGGAAGCTGGGCCACTGGGATTAGAACCAGCATCCATATGGGATCCAAGTGCGTGCAAAGCTAGGACTTTAGCTGTTATGCTACCGTGCCAGGCCCGGTCATAACTGTTTTCTATAGGAAAGTTGCCTAGTTGCAGTTTTCTTACTACAAAGATTTATTTGTTTATAGAGGATAGAGAGAGATCTTCCATTCACTGGTTCACACCCCAAATGGTTGCAATGTCCAAAACTGGGATTCTAAAGCCAGGAGCACTTGAGTCATTCTCTTCTGCTTTCCTAATATGGGTTACTGGCACCACAGGTAGCCTGCTTGCCAACATGGTCCCCTAAATTTTTCTTTTAACAGTTGCTAAGCAGATATATGATATTGCTATCATGTCATTTTAGTTCTGTTTCAGTTATTTATCCACACATTATTCAGATTTTAGATCAATTCTTACTAATTTTAAATAAAATTATTGTTTGAAGATTGCAAATACTTTGATGTAATAAAAAGTGTGTGGGCCCAGCATGATAGCCTAGTGGCTAAATCTTTGCCTTGCACATGCTAGGATCCCTATGAGTGCCAGTTTGTATCCTAGCTGTTCCACTTTTCTTCCAGCTCTCTGCTTGTGGCCTGGGAAAACATTTGAGGTTGGCCCAAAGCCTTGGGACCCTGCACCTGTGTAAGAGACCCAGAAGAGGCTCCTGGCTCCTGGATTTGGATTCGCTTAGCTCTAGCCATAGTGGCTACTTTGGGAGTGAACCAGCAGGTGGAAGATCTTTGTCTCTCCTTCTCTTGGTAAATCTGCCTTTTCAATAAAAGAAAAGTGTGTAAGTGTGTATTACAGAAAGGCACACACAGTAAACATAAATCATGCCATCTTCACATCTGTTACATATCCCTAAAGAGAAAAAGTCAAAAACAAAAACCTGAAGACAAGTCTACTGAAATATTCTTCTTAGTTCTTACTGATTTTCTGTTCTGATTTTTCTTTCAAACAACATGAAGCAGAAAAAAGGTTCAAAAAAAAAAAAAAAAAAAAGGAAAGGAAAGAAAAGAGAGCAACTTTGTTCCATGAGGAACTTTTGTTCCAAGAGGAACTGTACTTTAAAACAGAAAAAGTAAGCTTTGAGGACTGGTGCCAAAGGTCTTTTCCCTCGAGCTTCTGGAGCAAAACAAAAAGTGAAACACATGATTGTCCACAGATAACAAGCAGTGACGCTCCCTGAGGCATCTCCCAGGATTGAAGCTGAGTTGAAGCACTATGCTATTAGTGACTGTTAAGGCTGCTGTTTCGCACGCATCAAGGCACAGCAAGCATGGCTGTACTCGGCAAGCATTGTGCGCTATAAGCATCAGTGAATGAGTTCAAACTGTTGGGACTTTTGTGCGTGAGAATAAACTCTCAATTAACATTACCTGGAACTGTATTACTGTACAGTTGGACAGGGCTGTAGAAATTATTCACTGAGATCCAAATCCCTAATTTTGCAGATAAGCAAATGATCAATTAAGGTCACAAGACTTGTCTGAGGATGCAGTAGCATAAGTTATCACAAAAATCATCAGGTTTTGACATCAGAGACATCTTGGCTGCCTTGATACATAAGAAAGATGAAGTGATGCCTTGAGTAGTATGCCTGACCCCCATGCCAGCCTGCCCCGCCCCTCTCTCAGACTACTGTGCCTCTTGTAGGCATGACCTTCCCTCTGCCTTTAGCTTCCCCTCGCTTTTCTAAACCATCTCCTCTTCATCCTAGATCCCTCATTTCTCTACATCTCTGAAAGGAAACAGAGAGAGAGATCAAGTACCTACTGCTTATATCACTTGGCAAGTTTATTCCGGGTACTACATTTTGACAGGACATTCTAAAAGATCCATAAACAACTCCTATAATACTAAAAGTAAAATTTTATATTTAAACTTCTGACTGTACTATGACTGGTAGGGTAGGTACAGCAGGAACTTTTTATGTTCCCTTCCAATTACCTCTGCTACAACAATCTCTGGCTTAGGGCAGGACTGCAGAGCTCTGAGCAGGTTCCAGCCAACTTCACACAGCCAGGCTCTGCTGCATGCACCTCAGAGTATCCTTTATGTTCCTGTCTCTGTCTCCAATCTGCCCTGTGTTCCCTTTGGTGGAGGCCCAAAGAATCTTGCTTGGAATGCAAGAGTGACCAACAGGCACTTACGGAGAGAGAATCTTCAACCAGTGGGAAATGGGAGCTAGTGGGAAATTATCCAGTTTCCTCTCTGCCCTCATCCTCAGGGTAAGTCCTGGGCCACCGCTTCTGTGGTCCAGAGGTCAGCTACCTCAGACATCTTCCTTTTGGCCTCTCCAACTTTGTGTCATTTCCATTTCCTGACTTAATACTAACAAAGTTAACCAGCACTCTAATCTGCTCTCCAAGCAAGCGAATCAAGTGTTATTATACCTTTCTATACAATTTCAAAAACATTTTGCATCAGATAAACATCATTTAACTCGGTTTTCCCTCTTGAATACCCTTGTACTTTGATTCTCAAAATGGCATAGGAAGTATTTTATAATACTTGGCTTTCAACTGCTAGTGACTACATTCAATGAAGACTGAAATTTTAACCCCAGACTAACTGAGAATCTGGGTGTCAAGAACTTTCTCAGATTCAGTGTTAAAAGGAGTTCTTCCCTGTATATACACTTCACAAGCTTTGGCGTAAGGATATATGTAAATTGGAGTAAGGAAAGAGGAAAAGCATTAAAATGCATCATAAATTTATGTTCCTTGTGTTTTCTATCTAACTTGAAGGATTTAAGTTCATTTGTAATAAAAAGCAAGATATGGACAGGTCTTGAATTTAAAAATATATGAGATTCTGGTAAAACAGCTCTCAGAAATTTTGAGTTAGACAGATTTCTCTTCATGTACAACTTCTTGGAGTCTTTGATAGGTACATCACTACAAGATTTTAACATTTATCACCATATTTAAGTATTACATGCTTGGGACTAGCGTTGGGCAAAAATAGAACTTCTTGTCCTGGTGTAGCTTTCCACCCATGGCAGGGAGATAAACTTCAACCCAGTGACTGTGTAAATAAATTTGAATTTGAAATAATGGTTCAAAGGGAAATTCCAAACTGAATAAGAGCTTATAATATAATTCTGACAAAGGATTAGGTTATTCATCATTTTTCAGAGTAACTTCTTTTTTGCGGGGGATATTTAGTTAGAAATGAATTCAAGTGCAGTGGACTTCTGGCAGAGCAGCTGTCACCAGCTGTGACACTCACATCTCATAGCAGGTCTAAGTTGGAATCTTGACTCTGCTTCAGGTCTGCTTTCTGCTGAGCTTCACTCTGGAAACAAAA
The DNA here is from genome assembly GCF_030435755.1 of Ochotona princeps. NCBI lineage: Eukaryota > Metazoa > Chordata > Mammalia > Lagomorpha > Ochotonidae > Ochotona > Ochotona princeps. The sequence continues at coordinate 59,573,085 of NC_080836.1, read as the reverse complement.
GGTGGTGACCCAATTGACTGGTTCCCTGGCACAGACTTGGGTGGTCTGACTGAATTCTTGGCTTTCAGGTATTTGGGAAGTGAAACAGTGGACAGCAATTGTCTATCTGACTTTCTTCCTCTAGTCCTCTGAAATAATACACATAAAAATTTTAAAAGTAGGTATAAGACCCAGTTTGTAACTGAGAGCCAAAACTCAAAATCTTGTTCGGGAATATAGATTGCTCTTAACCTCACGTGAATGTGCAAAGTTTGAGTTCACTTATCTTCAGTAAGGTCTCATAGCTGTATATTGTATGACTGAATAATTCTAACTAAATTATTTAGAGATTTGAGTGTATTGTTTGTGATTTCTCCAAGACCCAACTGCTGTTCCTTTTCTCTTTGATGCTAATCTAATTGCTAATTACTCCCTCCATTTGAATACTACTATGGGAAATGGAAGCCATAAAATCTGCATTAGGAAATTTGGTTGCTTACAGACAGCTCTTCATGGGAGGGAGATAAAAGCTATTGCACTCCTCAGCCTGAAGAAAGGCCTCATCCTGCTCAAAGAATGAGGTTCAAAGTCAAAACATTTATGATGTAAATTTGTCTTTGTTGTCTGTAGTGACCACTGTCAATAACTTCATTACATTTAATTATGTCTGTAAGGCATTTGGAATTCAAATATCCTCAAATTGTTTAAAAAGATTTTTAAAAATCAATGAATTATTAATGCATATATCAGTCTTAAATGCTATTATCCAGCTAACCTATATTTTAAAAGCCCTCAAACCTCTGTTTCCTATTTGTAGCCTCCTTAAAAATGCCAGATTGTGTGCTATGTATGTCTAATTCATCTCAGTAACATGGACTTAATAAGATATGTTTCCCTAAATGTGGTACTTGGAAAGCTCTTGCTAACAGTTTACTGTTTAGATCACATACATCTGGTGCTATTTTGACCCAGTAATCATACATAGTTCTTTTTATTTTTTTTTTTTAGGAAAAAAAATACTGAGATATATTTGATCCATATTCAAATTATTTTTAAATAACTCCCAATTGAATGAAATGGCCAAGAACTCTTATAAGAATTTCCATTTTAGTGCCACACAAAAGTTTCTCATCCATTTTATATGGTCAAGAAATTTCCTTTTAAATGTTCAAAAGTCAAGCTTAATGGTGAAATTTAAGCAGTTAAATAAAGCCATCCTACAAACCTGGGCTTGACGTTTTTGTATTTCCCCCTGGACACTTTGTGTCTGAAAACCTATGGTTACTACCAGCTGTACTTTTTTAATATTAGTTCATCCAATCACTGTGAACTTGTGTGTATATTTTTACAAGGAAATATAATGCTTTGATCTATACGTATCACAACAAAATTGCTTTAAAACTCAAAACAATATGTGTGAAAATATTTTGACATTTAAAAATAAGTTACAAATGTGAAAAACAATCCTTGATCTTTAATAGATTCATTTTATTAAATAACTAGCAATTAGTATGACCTTGTTAGATGAAATATATGAAAGTTGCATAATTCAATGTTTATCAATTCTAAAAGATGACCACAGAACACTTGAGTCAGTTAAAAATGCACTTCAAATGAATATCATCTGAGCAAGAAATGAAATTGCTGCTAAAAGAAGAAAATAGTATAAACTGGAATTGTCGGGGAGAGAGCTCCACAAACTATTGTTGAGCAGGAAGAATCAAAGGTGTTTTGAGTATTTGAGAGGATTTGAATGAGTGGAGAGCAAAGGAGCAACAGCAGGAAGAAAACACCAAACTGTCAGAATGAATGCCTCCTCAGGTGACACACTGTGAGTCCTACCAAAAAATATTAAACTCTCATTCTTGGCTTTGGTGTAAGTGTGAATTGTGGCATTCTTCTACCCAAGGGAAAGTATAGAAACATTTAAAAATAAAAATCATTAAAGAGACACTGTTCTCAGGTGCCTATTGTCTCCTCTTGGTTCTTGTTCTGCAGTATACATGATTTTTGGCAGCCTATCAGTCTGAAAGTTGTCACCATGCTAATTAATGTGTCTATAACTAGAGAGGAAATAATAAAATGACAAGCTGATGTTTCACATTTAATCTGTGATGGCTACTCCCCCAAATACAACCTGCTGATTTTATAAAACAAGAAGAAACATCTGCTCAATTTTTCCAAGTCAAGCATAATATGTTGGTGACTGTGACTTGCCTGATTTGTACAGCACCAGTTAGGATTGCCTCAGGGCAATTCTGGCATAACAGTAAAGGAAGCAAAGACCCAAGAGAACAAAAAACATGAATATGTTCAGTCATGGTGATGTTCGGGATTATCCTATAACTGGAGGCAACCATGCAATCATGCTTTGTCCATAAAATTTGTCATGGTATTCCAGGAACCCAAAAAGAATATTCATCTGATGTGCTGAAGTCACTCTATTTTATTTTGCTCTAAATTTTTATTAGAACTTCTAACATATATATTATGTATATTTATGAGATACTATGTGATGTACTGTTACATGTATACATCATTTAAAATCCAGTCCTAGAATTAAACATTTCTTTATAGTGAAGGTATCCAAAATCTTACCTTCTGTTTTTCTTCTCTAAGAGAAATACACATTACATTCACATTATCAATAGTCACTCTACTGTGCAATATGAACCACAGAACTTCTTATTCCTGTTTAGCGATAGCCTAGCTCCTTTCAGTCAACTTTTGCCCATTTCTTCCTCTCCATTTCCCTTCTCAGCCTTTGGATCTGCCAGTGTTTTTTTTTTTTTTTTTTTTTAACGTCTATGAAACCACATATTGTTTTTTTGTTTGTTTGGTTCACATATAAATGAGATCATGATACTTGTCTTTGTGTGCTTGACAATTTCACCTAATATAATGACCTCCAATTTCCCCTATGTGGTTGCAAATGACAAAGTGTGATGCTCTTTTAGGATTGACCATAGCCCACTGTACACATAAAGTATATTTTGCTCATCCATTCATTGTTGAGTAGACACGCAGGTTACTTTCATTTGTTGCCTATTATATATAGTGCTGCAATAGACATGGGAGTACAGGTGTCTCTTTCACACCCTGAGTTTATTTCACTTGAATATATACCAACGAGTGTGATTACTGCATGATATGATAGATGTAGTTTTAGTTTTTTCCAGGAACTTCCACACTGTTTTCCATAACTGCTGTATTCATATGCATTTCTCCCACAATTCTGCCAGGGTTATTTTTTCTCCACACCTTCACTTGTTATCTCCTGTCTTTCTGATAAAAGCCAATCTTTCTATGGTGAGATGATCTGTCCTTTTGATTTTGATTTATATCCTGATTATTAGTGGTGTTGATCTTTTTTTTCATGTATCCACTGGCCTTTTGTATGTTTTCTTTTGCGAAAAATCTATATCTACTGGCTATTTTATTTAATCATTGTTTTCTGCTATGGTGATATTGAAGAACTTATATTTTTCTGGATATTAATTCCTTGTCATATGTATAGCTGCAAATCTTCTTTGCATAGAATTTTCTCTTCATTCTCTTGATTATCTTCTTGGCTATATAAAGGTTTGTGTGTGTGTGTTTAATTTTATGATTTCTGCTTGTGTTTTACTTCTGGTTTTTTGGGGTCTGATCTAGAAATACTTGTCCTTTCCAATGTCTTATAATAGTTACAAGGCTTCAGATTTCACATTTATGCCTTTAATTAGTTCTGAGTTAATTTTTATACATGGAGAGATAGGAATCCAATTTTATTCTTTAGATTTTTTCAACATTATATTCTTAGAAAGACTATCCTGGGGCTGGTACGATGGTTCAATTGGCTAATCCTCTGCCTGTAAGCACTGGTATCTGCTACGGGACACCAGTTCTTGTCTCTCCTATTCTACTTCCCATCCAGCTCCCTGTTTGTAACCTGGAAAGCAGTAGAGGATGGCTTATGTCCTTGGGCCCCTGCACCCATGGGGGAAACCCAGAAGAAGCTCCTGGCTCCTGGATGCAGATAGGCTCAGCTCCAGCCATTGAAGGCATTTAAGTTTTTATTTCTATCCCTCCTTCTTTCTGTAAATCTGTCTTTCCAATAAAAATAAATAAATCTTTTTTTAATAGCCTATCATTTTTTCCAATGCATACTCTTAGCTCCTTGGTTAAAGATAGGTTGGCTTTACAACAACTAATGGGTCTACTTCCAGGTTCTACTTCCAGGTACTCCATTCTATTCCATTGGCCTATGGTTCTAGTTTCATGTGAATGCTGTGCTGTTTTAAATACTGTGGATTTGAAATATTTTCATTTTATCATTAACATTTATTCATTCATTGTTATTTATTTGAAAATTCAGAAAGAGAGAAGGGAGAGAGAGTGACTCAGAAGGAATGAGAAGGGGAGGAAAGGAGGGAAGGAGGGAAGGAAGGAGGGAGAGAGAGAGAGGGGGAGAGAGAGAGAGAATCTTATCTATCCTTTCATTTCCCAAACAACAGTTGGAGACGGGATAGACTGAAGTTAGGAGCCAGGAACTTTATCTGGGTCTCCCCAGGAACTCAAGTGACAGGGACTTAATATTTGTCTACTGCCTCCTAAGCACATTAGTAGAAGGCCAGGTTGGAATGCATAGGCAGGACTCCAACCCAGGTACTCAGATATAGAAGGGCACTTCCCAATTTAAACTGCTGTGCCACAATGATAACCCTGTATTATAAGTCAAGTAGTGTGATGCATCTTATTTTGTTATTTTTGTTCAAGATTGCTTTGGCTATTTGGGATTTTTTTGTTCCCCCCCCCAAATATATATATATTATATATAAATATATTCAATATATTATATTAATAATAAATATCTGATATATATTTAGTGTATATATATATACTAAAATATAAGTTTTAGCAGCTTTTTCTAGTCCTGTCAAAACTGTCATTGGATATGTGACATGGATTCCACTGACTTTATAAATTGTTTTAAGTACACAGATTTTGAATTTGTATTACTTTGTGTCTTCTTCAACGTCTTCATGAAGGATTTATAGTTTCCATCGTAGATATCTTTGACCTTTTTGAATAAAGTTCTTCACAGCATTATTTCTATTTTGTAGCTGTTCCAAATGGGATTACTTTCTGATTTTTCAGACAATTTACTATCTGTGTAATGACACAACTGATTTTTGTACATTGAGTTTGTATCATGAAATTTTTAAAAATGTGTTTATTTGGGCCTGGTGGTGTGGCCTAGTGGCTTAAGTCCTCGCCTTGAACGCTCCGGGATCCCATATGGTCGCCAGTTCTAATCCTGGCCGACCTGCTTCCCATCCAGCTCTCTGCTTGTGGCCTAGCAAAGCAGTCGAGGACGGCCCAGAGTACTGGGACCCTGCACCCATGTGGGAGACCTGGAGGAAGTTCCTGGCTCCTGGCTCCGGATCGGCACAGCACCGGCCATTGCGGCTCACTTGGGGAGTGAATTATCGGATGGAAGATCTTCCTCTCTGTATATCTGACTTTGTAATGAAAATAAAATCTTTAAAAAAAATAAAAAAAAGGAAAAGACTCTTTAAAAAATGTGCTTATTTGTTCTAATAACATTTTGGCTGAGTCTCTAGAGTTTGCTATATAAAACACCATGCCACACGCAAATACAAAAGTGGATTTTCTCCTTTCCAATTTAAAGGATTTTTATTTCTTGTTTTTGTCTGATGACTTTGGCTAGGATCTCTTAAACTATGTGGAGTTAAAGTAATGAAAGTGGGTATCCTTGCCTTGCTCTAGACATTATAAAGTTTTCAGACTGTGGTTTGTTAGATTGTTTTGTTATTTGGAAGTATGTTTCTTCTACACCTAATTTGGTCATAGTGTTTAGTACAAAAAATGCTGGATTTTATCACATGCCTTCTTTGTATCTATTGAGAGGATCATGCTTTGTCTGTTCTTAATCTATTGATAGGATAGATTATATTCATTGATTTGCACATGGCATTGATTTTCATCCTTGCATCACTAGGCTGAATCTCACTTGATCATGGTGAGTGATCCTTTTAATGTGCTGCTAGTTTCTATTTTGTAGTTTTTGTTGAGGAGTTTTTTTTTTTTAAAGATTTTATTATTATTGGAAAGCCAGATATACAGAGAGGAGGAGAGACAGAGAGGAAGATCTTCCATCCGATGTTTCACTCCCCAAGTGAGCCACAACGGGCCAGTGCACGCCGATCCGAAGCTGGGAACCTGGTACCTCTTCCAGGTCTCCCACGCGGGTGCAGTGTCCCAACGCATTGGGCCGTCCTCAACTGCTTTCCCAGGCCACAAGCAGGGAGCTGGATGGGAAGTGGAGCTGCCGGGATTAGAACCGGCGCCCATATGGGATCCCGGGGCGTTCAAGGCGAGGACTTTAGCCACTAGGCCAGGCCGCCGGGCCGGAGGAGTTTTGTATCCATGCTCATCAAGGAGATTTACTTTCAGCATTTTTTTTTCTTGTTGTTGTTGCATCATTGTCTCAATTTGGTATCAAGGTAATTCTGGAACAAGAGGGAAGGAGTTTGGCAGAATTCTCTTGTTCTCTTTTAAATTATTTTTAAAATATTGATGTTTTTCTTTAAAAATTTAATAGAATTCAGCAGCGAAAGCATCCTATTTTGTATTTTTCTTTGAAACTACTGATTCAATTTTGTTATTTTTTTTATTGCTCTGTTAAGATATTTTATTTCTTCATGATTCAATTTTGCTAAGGTATATGTGTGTTCAGGAACTCTTTTCTCTATGTTATGTTGTTACCATGTAATACTGCATACTACTATCTAATGAATTGGTGCATTTCTTTCTTTTTTTAAAAAAAATATTTATTTTTATTGCAAAGACAGATAAAGAGAGAAGGGGAGACACAGATCTTCTGTCCTCTGGTTCACTCCCAAGTAGCCACACCGGCTAAAGCTGAGCCAATTGGAAGCCAGGAGCCAGGGGCTTTTTCTGGATCTCCCATGCAGGTGCAGGTGCAGGGTCCCAAGGCTTTGGGCCATTCTCTACTGCTTTCCTAGGACACAAGCAGGGAGCTGGATGGGAAGTGGAGCAGTCAGGACATGAATGAGAGCCCATATGGGATCCCAGAATATGCAAGGTGACGATTTAGCCACTCGGCTGTTGCACTGGACCCAAACTTACCTGTCATGACTTTCTTTTCCTCTCCTCACCTCTCCTCTCCTTTCCTTCCTTTTTGTTTTCTTCTCTTTGTCTTTTTAAAAACATTTAGTTATTTTTCATTGGAAAGCCAAATCTTCGGAGAGGAGGAGAGATGAAAATCTTCCATCAGCTGGTTCACTTCCCAAATGATTGCAATGGTTGGGCCACGCCAATCTAAAGCCAGAAGACTGGAGACTCCTCTGGGTCTCCCATGTGGATGTTGGACACCAAGGACTTGAACCATCTGCTGCTACTTTCCCAAGCCAGAAACAGACAGCTGGATGGGAAGTAGAGTAACTGGGACATGAACTGGTGTCCATAGGGGATTCTGGAATTTGCAAAGGGAGGGTTAACCAATTCAGCCATCCTGCCAGGTCCTTATAGTCTCTATTTTCTGTGTTTGAACACGTTCTGTAATTTTTTTGTTGTTAGTCTATGTAAGGATTTATCAATTTTATTTATCTTTTCAAAGAATCAACTCTTTATATTAATTGACTTTTTTGTTGTCTCTGTCTTACTTACTTAAACCTCTAAGTTTTGTTAATGTTTTTTTTTTTTTCACTCTACCAATTGTGGCTTGATTAATTCTTGTGGTTTTTGGTTTTGGTTTTTGTTTTTAGTTCATTGAGATGCATGGATAGGTTGTTTATCTGAAAGTGCTCTTTCTCAATGCAGGGATTGATTGCTATAAACTTCCCTCTTGGTGCTGTTTTTCTGTATCCCATAGATTTTTGCATTCGTATGATTCCATTTTCAATCATTTCAAAGCAATTTTTAAAATTTACTCCTTGATTTCTTTTTTGATCTATTGATTTCTTATTTTCATGCATTTATGTTTCCCAAAATTGTCCTATTATTGGTATCTAGTCTTGTTACACTATGGACAGAAAGCTACTCAATATGATTTGTATTATTTTAGCTTTGCTTGCTTAGATTTGTCTTGTGATCTCTCTATATGATCTATCCTGGATAATCTTCCATGTGTTGTTGAGAATAATGTATATTACGTAATTTTTGGATGGAAAGTTTTGTAGATACCTGTTAGGTTCAATTGACCTAGGGTGCAATTTAACTATGATTTCTTTTTTGATTTTCTGTCTACATAAGCCTGTCAATTTCTGAATGTCATTTCAAACAACTTTGTCATTCCCTTTTAATCAGAGAATTTAGTGCTGTATTGAAGATAATTTTTTTCTGTTTTGATTTTTTTTCACTATTTTTTCACATTTTTTTTTCTCACTCTCACAGTTTTCATTTGTGTTTAAGTAGTTTTCTGTACTGGTGTACTTATTTCCTTTTTTGTGTTTTTTGACGTCTGTTATAGATTCTTGCTTTGTAGTCACCAGGAGCCTTACACAACTTCTTTGGACTATAACATGTTATCTTGAAATGATAACAACTTAATGTTGATTACACAGATAGGAACACAGACAGCAATACCAAAGAGGTAAATGATTCTAATACAGAACTCAACATTTGCTCAATTCCTCTCTACATTCAAAATTTTGATGTTACATTTGATTTCTTTCAATATTGCCTATCTGTTGAAATTCGAACATAGGGATTATAAATATATGTTAGTTTTTACAATAGAGATACAATGATTACCCACCATCTTAGTAATATTAGAACATTTTTAATTTGCTTGTATAGCTATATTTACCAGTGAGTTTTATATCATCTGATACTTTATCTTAGTTGCTAGTATGCCTTTAATTTGAAAATCTCTCTCCAGCGTTTCTTGTAAGACAGGTCTGGTGATGATAAATTCTCTCAGTTTTTATTTGCCTGGGAATGTTTTTATCTTTCCCTCACATCTGAAGGTATCTTTGATGAAGACAGTATTCTTGGCTGACAATTGTTCCATTAGTACTAGTAAAGATCGACTCCATTCCTATCTAGACTGTAAATTTCTTGTTGAGAAATCTGCACTCAGGCAGACTGGGACCCCTTTTTGGGCTATTTGTTTCTTTTCCTTTTTTTTTTTTTTTTTTGGAAAGGCAAATTTACAGAGAGGAGAGTCAGAGAGGAAGATCTTCTGTCTGTTGTTTCACTTCCCAAGTGTCTGCAATGGCCGGAGCTGACCCAATTTGAATCCAGGAGCCAAAGAAGAACGTTTTCAGGGTCACCCATGAGGGTTCAGGGTCCCACAGCTTTGGGCCATGCTCTACTCCTTTCCGAGGCCACAAGCAGAGAGCTGGATGGGAATTGGAGTGTCTGGGACACAAACCATCACCCATATGGGATTCTGGTGCTTGTCAGGCTAGGATTTAGCCAACAGCCCATTGAGCTGGGCCCCCCTTATAACTTTTAGAATCCTCCCTTTAATCATGGAGTGCTTATAGTAGGTATTGTGGTAGACTTGAACTGAAACTGACAGATATCCACTGATCTTAATTTCTTGTCATTATTCTTTAGAATACACTTTTTTTTTTACATTTTAACATTCTGAAGTCCCTCTTGAATCCCAGTAACATGAAAACTTGCTCCTTTTTTGCTATGCCATATTTCCTTAAAGCGTTCTTCACTCCTTTTCTCTTTTTCTTTTTTTCATTCTGTATATTTGCAAATAATCTGCCTTCAAGTTCACTGAATGATCTTTTTATTTGGTCTTTCTTGGAATTGATGCTTTATGTCTTTTTTGTTTTAATTTTCACTTAGAGTAGTTTGCAGTACACTTTGATGGACTTCTGCTCGATTTCATTCATTTACCTCCATCTCTCTAGTATACTATTGTTCTGCATACTGAGAGCTGTGTGCCCGTGTTCTCTTGACTGATATTTAGTTCCCAAATAGCAATTTTAAAATCTTCAAACATTTGAAAATACGAATCCTGAGATGGTTTATTTCTGGAAACTTCTTTCATTCGTTAGGTGATGTTTTCTGGAAGTTCTTGATGCCTATTTCTGTACACGATTGTGTACTGAACAATTAGTAATATTGATCTAGCTTCATTTGTGGCATCCTAGGGATTCTAAGCAGTTTTCTTGTTTTTCCTGAGACCACTTTTGTTCTTTCAGCACTAGGTCATGGCTTGCCACAGGTCCTCTGTTGGAATGTTTTTACAGATCAAGCTGTAAAGTGGCCCCCAAATGTGAATTCCTTTTTCACAAATCTGCAGCTGAAATGTTATCCTGTATGTACTGGAGAAGTGCCTAGAAAACAGCTGGCCAACCCACACATTCCTTTTTCTGGGTTTGTATCAGGTTCAGACTCGTTGTCTTGTGTCCACATATTTGACATTTCGGGAGCCCTCAGCCCACCAAAACCAATATAGCCTGGAGAGAAGACCAAAGCTTACTTTGCTATGGTCTGTCTGCTGTTGAGGTGGGCTGTCTGGCCAATATCACACCTGTCAGCTGCTGGCGATGTTGTCTGGGATCTAAGGCTGATCAACCATGACAACCAAATTCTGCTGGGTTACTGAAGCATGTCTAGCAGTTATGTGGGCACTGTCTTGAGGACAGGGACCATCAGGCTACCTTCATAGGTTTTATCAGCTTGTCACAAAATATCAAAAACATTCCTGTGATTTCACACTGTCTGCCCATGATTGTTTAGAGTGATGACAGAGGCAGCCTCCCAGCTCCTCAGGGATACCACAGTTGAGCCATTCATAGGCCTCACAGTCATTAGGCAATGTACATATTAGAGGGACATACCAGGGATACAAGAGACTCATGGTGATAACAATAAAGCAAATCTGTCTCACCTGGGTACAGGTCTCTATTTGATACTGGGGCAGGTCATAAGACTCCATCCAAAGGTTCTTCCTTTGAGATGGAATCCATTAGGCTCTTCCCAGAATTTGACTTTATCAGCCCAGCATGAAGTCCCAAGACATAGTCCAGTGACATTCTATTGCCTGCTCAAGCTTTGATTAGAGAAAGGCAGCCATTTGTATTTCCAGGTTGGTCTTGGACAGGTTACACCTAACTCTCATCATCAGATGTCTTGTAAAGTTCAAGAGTGTCTGCCTAGCCTATCAGAAGCCAGCAGTGACACAGGATAAAATGAATTCATCCTCTCCTCCCCCAAAGCACAGGTCTCTGCCGTGATGCCTGGCAAGTATAGAGGCTCGGTCTGCAAGTGCAGTTTGCATGGTAGAAGTCCTTAGGTTTTATCATGAACCAGGTCTTGAACTGGTAGCCCCAGTTCTGAACACTGAGGTGTGGTCCTAAGTTCCCTGCCCTGAACTTTCCAGGTGGTTTGAGGTTTGTTTTCTGCTAGTGTTTGGAGAGGGTGCTAGAGGCTATGTGTCTGTGGGGGCTTTAAGTTTTCTCTCCACAGGTAAGGCCTGGGTGCTGGGGAAGCGACTGCTGAGTTTGGCCTGGCTGAAGTTTTCCTCAGTGGGCTTGGCACAGGGATTCAGTTTGCTCTGCCTGTCTCCAGGAAGAGGTGTCTCGTCCATGTCCTGCTCCTTGGAACTGGCAGAGAGTGGCACTAGCAATATATTCCCTTCTTGCTTTCTTCAAGGCAACTCCTATAGTTTTTTGTGATTGTCATCTGGAGTGTGTATGGCTGTTCCTATTGGTATCTCTGGAGAGATGGTCGGCAGAGCATTTTATTCAGCAATCATCTTGATTCAACCTGGGACACATTTCCCCCTAATGCCAGAAAGCCTACCTATGCTGCTCCTATTCATCTAAAGGAATTCAATGATTTGTGGTGAGGAATTCCTATCACTGCAGAGTGAGTCACAAAATGGGAGCTGGGATGATGAAAGCCTCAACAGTAATCACTTCTGTAATGCTTCTCTCTGTCTCCTTACTGGTGTTAGGGTACAATGTGAATACCTTTAATAAACAAAGACTTCATGCTGAATCAATGTTATTCTTTCTCTCTCTCTTTCCCTCCCTCCCGCTTTCTCTCTTCCTCTTTCTGAGCACTTACTGATAAAGCTCATTCAATAAAAATTTATATTGTATTTACGGCATTTTACATGCTGCTGATTTAATATCTGGTTTTAGAAATTACTTATTTAGGTCACTGTAATAATGGGGTACTTGTAAAATTATTTCCTCTCTTACTATTGAAGAAATGTTGCTTTTTTTTTCTACCTCCTAAGCTTTTTATTTACTCGATTTTGTTTAGACAACCCATTTTTCTGATAAGACAGGAAGCTGTAAACCCCATGCCATTTTAAGGTTGGCAAGGAATGGCTGTAGACTGAGTGTGGAGGTGGAGAATGCTGGCTGTGTAGGTGCCATTTTCCCCACGGCCTTTCTCACATCTTGCTGCTGGAACAACCAAAGGAAAGGTGCAGATGGATGTCATGATTTCCTGTGACTCATAACAGCTGCACCTGTCACGTAGATTGGGCATAAGCTCAGTTCCTTTAAGAGAGGCAAGCAATAGGCTTCCATAAATGAACAGAATAGTCTGTCACCACAAAGAGATTTTTTCTTTTGAATTCAGAAGATACAGATTTCAAAGTCATGATTTTAAAATATTAAATATACTTCAAACCCAATTTACACTCAAATTACCATGGAAAACCAATTTTGGAAAAAGGAATCTATTATTTCAATTTTACAAGGTATTTGCTGGCACTGGAAAAAATTGTTGAATCTCGGTCAAGCCATGAGCATTAGAGCAATTTCATTCTTTCATGCCTATGCACACATCTTTTTTTGCCTGAAAAGTATTGCTTTTTTTTTCCTGCTTGGAGAAGCTAGTTTATGTGTAATTCTCTAGGTGAAGTTTCCTTGACCTTCTTAACATGCAGAATAACCTCCCCCACGACCCCCGCTTTCACTGTATAACTCATTGAGCACACTCATTGGAACACTGGATGTTTATTCTAATGATCAAGTCAGTTGTAGACTTCCTGATAATAAAAGACATCATATTTGTTTTTATAGTTTCAGGCTAACAGCAAGAACTGAGTGCTTATTTGTGAAATAGGCATTGTCATGGCCACATGAAGTGAGTTGCTGATATTAAATGAACATGAGACAAAAACACATAACCATTTGTCCCGATTCCCACTGACAGCCCCAGTTGTGGGAAGGTGAGAGTAACCATCACCATTTATCCCATTCATGTTGATAATATCAATCTGTATAAAATGGATGTCAAGGGCAACTTTAAAATGAAAAGATACCCATTCATTCACATAGGCATTCAAGAAACATTCACTGATTAATCACCACATGGCATAGAAGGCAAGATAAATGACACAGTCCCTGCTCTCAAGGAGACAAGAAAATAAATCATTAGGCTATAAGGTACTGAGTGTTGAGTACCTGTGTAAGAGAGGCACTTGTTCCAGATTAGGTAAATCAGGAAGGATTCTCTAAGGTCCAATGTCCTTGAATGATTAATAGGACTGGAATATGAAGAAAACAGAGCACCCTAAGTAAATGGAAAAGCCACATGAACATTCACTTTTATGAAAGCTTGTACTTTTGTGGGCATTGAATCTGTTTGCATAGCTGGATTTATGGCCTGAGGGGCTAAAAACAGAATAGGGAAAAGGGAAGATCTACCTAGTTCTAAGTTAGCAATGGGAATGTATGAATGCATGTGAATGAGTACTAACTTTCTGTGAATTCCAGCTGCATACATTAGCCACATTCCCACAGAGCAGAGTTGTCCAAATCAGAGTCTAGCATGGTCAGTTAATTTTAACACACACACATATATACATACATATATTCTTAAGATTTAGGACAACTGCACTAATCTGATTTATTAATATTTTAAAACTAGATTATGTTAAAATCCACAAGGCAGATACAATGAAATGTTTTATACACAGACTTTAAAAATAATGTTTAAAAATTTAAGACTTGGAAAGAGATAACTAATTGGTTTGGACAGAACATATTTTGGGAAAATAAGTTATACAATGTATTTCTTGAGCCCTTTATACTGACCAGATGTGGATGTAGTTAATAGATTTTCTTCTCATGGGAGAATGATTTGATTTAGATCAAAATTAAGGTGTTCATAAAAACCTTCAATAGTAATTTACCAGACTGAACTTGATCCAAATGCAACTTTTTAAGAAATAATGCCAATGCTTCTAATCCTAATATCAATTTTTTTGTCTTGGAATTCCTACGTAACCATTACCTCTTTCAGAGTTTTTAGGGTGGTTACTTTATGAATCCATGTCCAGGAGACCTACTTGTTTATGTGAGAAATACAGGAAACGTTCAAGAACAGTTTTATTTTTGAACAACACTCAACAAGCAGAAAAAGAGACTTCCAAGACACATTATCATGTTTTAAAAGGCAGAAAAAGCTCTAAATCAGTTTTAGTGACACAGAAAGTTTCTACATTCATGTACAAATAGAATCATTCCTCATTTGTGCTAGTGTTTCCAACATTTTCAAAACCATATTTAAAGATATTTAATGGAACATGAAAGAAAGCAGACTGTGTGTACTTACATCAAGTCAATTCTGGAAATTAAGAATCTTTCAGGGCAACTCTGTGCCAAACAGATATGAGCCCTCAGTGTAGAACAGACAGGACTCCCATCACTAGATACCTCCCCATTATAAATGTAAAATGCTTACATTGCCCCACCATGGCAGCTTGCAAACATTTCAAGCCCTTTGGGAAAGATAAGTGTAACTGTGATGAATTAGGATTAAGATATGCTGACCAGTTGCTCCGAAAATGGGTTAGAATGTAATTCAGGAATTTTTATGAGAAATAAGGATAAAGTAGAAATAGATGAAACTAACATCAATAAACACCAGAGTTAACAAGTCTATTGGTACAAAAAAAATTGTTACTAATGAAAGGAAGATAATGTCTTGTAAATTAATAACATAAAAAGCAGAACAGCAAAGGAAACCATGAAAATAAAAATACTGCCTTCTAAAATTTAAACATTTCTCTCTGAAGTCCTAGATTGATAAACACATGAAAAAATATTTTTTCTCAGAAAAAATCCTGTACATATTTAACTCTCAAATACTTCTGAGATATTAATTCTGACTACACATCTGAGATCAGTGGGCAGCATTTCTGCTGCTCTTGAGGACAGGTGCCAAGTTGCCTGTGGCTGTGCAGCTTGCCGTGGTGTGAACCAGGACTGAAATAGGATTCTTGGCTCTCTGAATTCCTGTTTTTCAATTCAGCAGACTTCAGCCTTCACACTAGACACTTTGCAAGTTAAGCAGTTCTCATATCACTTTGTGCCAACTGCTAAATATTCTGTCAACTCCAAGTGTTCAAAGTGTTTAGGGCCCAGAGACCCAGCACGTCCTCAAGGGGTAGTGCATATTATTGTTTCAAGATAGGTGGTGGTAGGACTAAGAAATCATTGTCACTATCATTATTTATTATTAACAAAAACTAATGTTAAGGTTAATTGAAAAAATATTTGGTTAGGTAGTAGCTGAGGACATCCATGTAACTTTCTAAACAGAAAACTAAACTCCCATTGAAGACAATATTTACATAATATCAACACAGTTTGTTGAAAAAAATAATAAAATTAAAATCCATCAGCTGCAAAAGGTGAGAATGTATGCATACTTGGCTTATGCTGGAGTAGAATTTCTTTTATATCATGCCACATAATAATTTACTTTCCCTGAAATTGACTGATTGACATTGATTACACACAGTTTATAAAAGGTATTAAGTAAAACAAACTCATGCTTCAAAAACATGTTTCTTGTTGGCATAACTGAAAAATCTGGAAGTTGACTGAAGGTTGATAATGGAATAGTAATGTCAGGAATGTAGAGGGATGGGAGGAAGAAAATCAAGTACTGAGAATGCCAGGATAATGAGGGAATGAGTGTTTTGACAAAGTTACCATTTTCACAACAACTGTTTATTGAGAAATAATCATTCCTGGGCATTGTCTGAACTGTACTGAACAAAATATCATAGAACTGACATTCTAAGTGAATGAAGAAAGAAAATAAGTAGACCCAAATTGTGTTCTGGGTTAGAAGGGGATAAATAATATATTGACAATTTATGTAGGATTGGCTTACTAGTTTAAATAATGCTAAATTACATGATACTTAGTGAAAATTAAAGTGTTGAAGATAGCTCAAAATAGATATTTTTACCCATAATCATATCTGTGATCATATGAACTATTTATCCATAATCCATACAGTAATACATACTTTATAATGAAATTTTTGGTGTTCTTTCAAGTGTCATGCCATTTTGTGTTAAAAAGTAATGTAAAACAGCACTTCATTTACAATAAAAATGCTATCCAGATGACTCACTGACTTTACAGCGAAATGCCTCTTTATGTAATCTCTGAAGTAGTAATGATGACCTTGTTCTCTCATCTCCGTTTGGTTATGGAGCTTAAGAACAGTGTTAAGTAGGGGTTTACTTACAGTCAAACTCCTAAAACTGGATCTGACAGCTTTATATACATTTCATGGAGCCCTCAGGCTTCATGATAACCAACTAAAGATGATGCCCCAACAGATTTCTTATCAGAAGAATATCGCCTACAACTCAGCAGACCATTAAATTACCTCTGTTGATTGTTCCAATAAAATACATAGTTTTAATGCATATATTCTATATTATGAATGTGCATGTGAGACTCATTCAAGATCATTATCAGTTTTTAATCACTAGCTTTGCCTAAAATTCTGTACAGGCAAAAAAAAAAAAAAGATATAGCAGTCTTTGGCATGATCACATTTTTTTCATATTTTCAGTCAAAACTTAGAATTATATATACATAGTAGTTTCATTTTTTAATAGCTGGATTAGCCAATAGAACTGCTACAATTTATTCATTTGTTTATTCAATTGGCCCATTCAATCATGTGCCAACAAATATTGAGACTTAATAATGTACAGATATTATGTGAAGATCTGGATATCTCAAGATAAAACACCAATTCTCTTTATACTTGATCATAGTCAGAAACCTGAGAAGTGATACTAATTTTCTTTAAACACAGAAGGAATAAAAAACTGTGCAATTACAACAAAGTGCAGTAGGTTTTGCTACTGAAACACACATAGGGTAAGGGAGAGTGGTATTTAATTCATTCATGGTATGGGCCATTGAGCCAGAACTCCTAGAGGAGATGACACTTATTTTGAATCCCAAGAGTATGTCATGTCTAAGCAACAAGATAGTGGGAATGTGGAAGAATATTCTAAGCAGGTTTCCTAGTTCCTGAAGGAGTTAAAAGTGCCTGGTGAGAATCTAATCCTTGGGTTTCCTGTCAGTAACATGGGTACTTCTCACAAATTATATTTATCTTGCCTGGGTTTCAGGTCCATCATACAGTTATCTCACCAAGAATTAAAAAGATTGAGGTGGCACTTAGGATACAGTCAGTGTAGGAGACAAATATGATTTTTCCAGAAGGTGTGCCTTCAGGCAGAGTCAGACCAGAGTGAATTTATCCTGATGATGGTAATTCAATAGGTAAATGAACGGCCTAGGTAAACAGAGCCACTTTATCATCAGGCTTCAATGGTCAGCTTTTCACAGAATCTTGAGCGAGAATCCTCCAGTGGTGTGGAGAAAAGCCAAATAACATAAAGTATTGGAAATTGATTATTTGTAGATAAAGAGGGCACATTCTTCACGGCATACATAAGTAATACTTTATAGTTGCAGGAATAGAAGTTAGGCAGGGGATGTGTGTGAGGGAAGTGTGCTCGGCCTAGCCCGGCACACGGGCTTACCTCAAAGCAGAGAGGCGTCTGGACAGGCCAGAAATATTTTTGACAGGTAACAAGAATAGTGCTCTTGGGCCTAAAGCAATTATCTAAGTGAAATGAAGGAAACTCCTACATGTGTTAAAACTAAAATACATGGTCTGGAGATTCTTTCAAATAGTTAATAGTTTCTTTCTATACCTCAAACAGTATGGAATTATTTGAGTTTGATTAGGAGTTGAGAAGTCAAATGTGCAACACTCTAGGTCAATTGCATGTTGAAACATTGAAAGGTCATGGGAAATGAAATATAGTGAAGTAAGGAGAATACTGCTGTTCTCAAAATTAATGAATTTTTTTGCTGTGTGAGAATTTAAAAATCAAAGACACTGAATTTATTATGTCTCATGGGTTGAGGAGTACAGATGTTGAAAAGGTGTTCATAATGATTTCATTTCATGTTGTAAAGTAATAATAAAAGAAAAATAAATATTTTGAAATATGGAAGCTATTCCAGGTCTTATTTTTGTTCCCTTAGAAGACATGCAGGGAAAGTAGGAGGCATACAGAGAGTTTCTGAAAAATATGATTAGTGTATAACACTTGCATATATACTTATATTTGCTTGTAGTAATTCTATAGTGGTCTTATTGAGCTTTTCAAGTTTCTTCACACTACAAGAACTATAAGGAAGTTTGCCTCTCAAGCTTCCCTCCTCCATTAGGTGTGGGATTTTATTTTGTTTTCAAGGAAAGGAGTGAAGATGAAGCAGCTTGATTTACTCCTTTGCTCCTATGCTGACCAAGATATTATTTCCTTATATTTACATCCTCTTCTTTTGACAATTGGAACTCACGTGTTTGCTGTAGTGCTATTCACAATAGCCAATGTATGGAATCAGCCTCATTGTCCACCGATAAATGGACAGATAAAATAAATGTGGTACGTAAAGAGTAGAATATAGCTCAGTCACTAAAAGATGCAATCTTCAGTTGCAGAAACATGGATGGAAAAAGAGTAGTACATTATGTCAGATTACGTGTTAAGCACAGGAAGACAGCCCTGGCATGTTGTTAGTGCTGGTTTTATAGAAGTGGATACAAGAACAGAGGTTGGTTACCAGACCCTGTGAAGGGGGTGGGGAGAGAGGAATGGAGAGTGGTGCTTAATCCAGATAGGCTGCAGGCTTCTAATGCTTCACAGCATATCAGAATAACCACGGTCGATGGCAGTTTATTGAATATTTCAACCTAGTTGTCAGTGAGGATTTTGAATATTCACAATCTAATGAAAAGATATTTCTTTCACTTATATATGCCAATCCCCTGGTTAGATCATTACACATTGTGTATACATATTCAAATGTTACACTTTGCCCCATAAATATGTAGAATTACTACAGATCAATTAAAAATAAAACTATGTTTTTATGCATTCTCTTCTTTCTCTGGGCTCAGCTTAGAGAATTCCCTGGGTTCTGATTGTGCTGGCCACATCCTTTCCTACAGGTAATAGATTCAGGCCAGCCAACGGCAAACGCAGGAGGCAAGGGGATTGCATGATTAAGGGCACGTAATGCCAAACACATTCAGTGCATTATTCTGTCATACTATGATCTGTGCAGTGTTTATAGGGAAGACAAGTATGAGAAAATCCTCAACCAGGAGCTGTCTCATAAGGCACTGAAGAGGGAGAGGATAAGGCAATGGTGTTCATAAATGGTCCACTGTATCTCTCCTGCCCATGCTATTCCTTACACACACTTCTCCTGTAGGCTGTGTCAGTGGGGCTGACAGCAGTCATCCCTTTTGCCATCACACATTTTACACAGAATGCCACACCAGGACCACACACATTGCTAAGAAAAATGAGAAAAGAAAAGAAATACTTGAAAACATAATAATGAATGTTACATTTGTGTGTGTGTGTGAGAGAGAGAGGAGAGCGCGCACAAGGGAGAGAGAGAATGCAATAATTTGCATCTGCCCACACTTTCATGTCAGTCTGTCTTGGTGCCATGCCAATAAGTCAAGATGAGAAACAGTAATTTGCTTCAGTGGAAATGGTATTGCATTGCATTAGGAGCAACGTACTAACTATGTGGTGGCATATGCCATTACAGTAGAACAAGGAAGACATTTATGGACTACAAGAAGCAAATTGTATGTTTGCATTGATGAAATGAATTGAAAACTTTAGGTTACTGTCACAAGTTTTCTCAAATGGTATTCTGAGCTGGATGGGAGAGGCAGAGGGAAGACAGGGAATAACAAAAACAAAGAATAAACATAAAGAAGATGGTAACAGTCCCACTGTGGAGAGAATGTGCTGGGAATTAAGACTGGAGGTCATTAGAGGCATCAGTGTCAGCAGTCAGAGTATGACTAGAAGCTCTGTTGGTTGTCATCTGTGTTCTGCCAGCAGCCAAAGTCAACAGTGTAACCAGGTATAAAAGATCCAGAAAGGCCAAGTGCCAGAGGCCTGAGATCTTTAAACACACACACACACACCCAGAAAGTGACCATGCCAAAACTAGCCAAAGAACATCACAAGCCAAATTGAAAAACATAGAAAAGAATCAAAACTAAAAAGGCAACTCATGTGGCATAAAACTTAGAAAAACGGGACAGAGTTTTCTGTAGTTTCAAAGGAAAACAGGAGCAGACATTATGCCACAACAGGTTAAGCTTCTGCTTGCAATACCGACATCTCATACTGAAGTGCCTGAAACAGAGTCTTACCTCTGCCTATTATCCTGCTCTCTGCTAGCATATTCTGGGAAGCAAAAGATGATGGCACAACTGCTTGGTC
This sequence comes from Ochotona princeps, assembly GCF_030435755.1. Taxonomy (NCBI): domain Eukaryota; kingdom Metazoa; phylum Chordata; class Mammalia; order Lagomorpha; family Ochotonidae; genus Ochotona; species Ochotona princeps. Next base: position 59,552,495 of record NC_080836.1, on the reverse strand, counting down.
TTCTGCCAACAACATAGGAGACCCAAGTGGAGTTCCATGCCCCGGGTCAGGCTGTGCCCTGACCCAGCCATGGCTGTTGTGGGTATCTGGGAAATGCATTGGTTGATGGAATCTCTGTCACTCTGCCTTTCAATTAAATGAAAATCAGCATTAAAAATAAATGGGAAATACTTTTTAAAAGAGAATTTTAACTCTGAAAGAACAAATCTTATATTTGCTTTAAGAAAACACACCTTCTCCCTCTTCCCCGCCTTCTGCATATTTTCCTATGCCAGCATTTGGTCACAGAGGAAACAGCTGCTTGTGTGAGATCTTTGGACGTAAATTGTTGCTTGTGTACCCTGCAGTTCACGGCTCAGAGCTGGGTAATGCGGTTGCCAATCTGGTACTAGGAGGGATCACCAAAGACAAACAAAATGACAAATGCCTGCAGCACACAGACACTCTCCTTACCTCTGCAGGTTTTCTGGGTTTCTGAATATTTGCAAGACTTATACATGGTTTTATTTTATTAAAGATGCACTTATTATTTGAAAGTTAAAGCTACTGAGAGAGAGGAAGAGAGACAGAGATCTTCCTTCTACTGCTTTCACTCCCCAGCTGGATTCAGGGAGCTAGGAGCTTCAGCTCAGCCTTTCATGTGGCTGCCAGGGGCCCGAACACTTTGTGCCATCTTCTGTGGGCTTTTTTTCTAGGCCGTTACCAGGGAGCAGGATCAGAAGTGGAGTAGCCAGGACATGAATTGATGTCCATTAGGGATGTTAATATGGCAGGAGGTGATAAGCAGCACGATGCCCCGCCCCCAATTTAGGTTTGATTGAAAAAATTTTTTAATTTATTTGAAAGGAAGAGAGACAGAGCTAGGGATATACAAGAAGAAATCTTCCATCTGTTCATTTACCCTATGCTTGTAATAGGCAGAGGTAGGTTAAGCAAAAAAAACCAAACAAACAAACAAAAAAAAACAAAACAGTACAGGACTTGGGGCCAGTACAGACTCAGCAGAATAGTAGAATAATCTTCCCCCTGTGGTGCTAACATCTCATGAGGAGCAAGTCTTCAAGTCCCAGATGCCTCACTTCTGATGTAGCAGTCTTCTAATGTCCTAGGAAAGCAGTGGAGAATGGTCCAGGTTCTTTGGCCCCTGCAAGCATGTGTGAGACCCAGAAGAAGCTCCAGGCTCTGGCTCCAACATTTGGAGAGGGAACAGGCAAATGAAAGATCACTCTCCTTCTGTCTCTCCTTTTCTCCCTGCAACTCTGTCTTTCCAATAATAATAAATACATTTTTTAAAAAAGCACAGGACTCAAATTGAATCTACTACATGAGTGGTAGACACACTAGTACTTGAACCATCACCTGCTACCTCTCAGAGTGCATATCAATAAGAATCTTAGATCTCTGATAGGGAGTGCAAACGTCAAAAGCAGTGTCTTAGCTGCTTTGCCAATACTCCTAGCAGTTTGAATCAATACTGAAAAGAAGGTAGAAATACCACAGAAGCTCCTGTGTTATTCTCTTCAGAGTTTTGACATTCAAAGATCTCCTATCTTGCTGCCCAGTGATGAGTTCTACTGGTAATAGTTTCAGCCTGCCCATGATGGGTAAGGTCAGCTGCTCCTCTGCTCCGGCTGAGTATTTACAACCCAAGCAGCAGAGGGAGCCCTGGCTGTTCCCAGAGTCCTTGCCTGCTCCTTTCTCCAGCTCCAGCTTTTGGCCTTGTCTAGCTGGGCTACATGACCTTGGAGCTGCATGTTTGATTTCCGAATTTCCAACATTTCAAGCATATCCACTGCTGGTTAAACCAGGCAGAATCTGCTTTTTTCTAGGGAAGTGAGCTTGACATAGATTTAAACCAAAGTAGTACCACTTTCTACAAGTACCATCTGAAAATACCCGAGGGGCTAAGAAGCAGAGCTTATGTAAAATATTTGCATCCAAAATAAGGACAGAATTTTATCTGCTGCAGCTTACTAACAGTTATATATGCACTGTTTTCTCCTCTTCAGCAAAAGTCATCCTAGAATAAATGCAAGTAGCTGTTGCCCTTCTTCTCTGCAGAAATAGGTTCATATATCTTAAAATTTACTGGACTTTGTCTAGGTAAACAAATCACGTTATATCCATTAAAAATATACTCTTTCAGAAAGGTGGTGGATTATTGAGGGTCACTTAGGAGGCATTGAAAGGAGTAATCATTAGGGTTTAAATGTCTTGAGGATTTAAAAGCAAGGGGGGAAAATAGAGCTGATTGCTAGAAGGTATACAGTTTCAATTAGATAAGAGTAAGTTTTGGAGATCAATCATACAGCAGAGATTATGGTTTTCAATCATGTATTTTTTTTAATCGATGACAGTAGATTAGTATAACCACAAAAATTGGTAATGAGAGACAATGGATATGGTAATCACCTTGTCTTACTCATATAATGCATCCAAAACCTTATGACAGGCATCATAAATACAGTTGTGTTTTGCTCAGCACAAGGAACACAGTATGTGGACTGCATTGTCAGAACTTAGACATTGTGAAAACACAGTATACATACTCACACCATCCACTGCCTTCCCAATTTCACAAACAGGGAGCTAGACTGGAAGTGGAGCAGCTGGGACAGGATCTTGTGCCCATATGGGATGCCAGCACTTGCAGGTAGAGGATTAGCCAGTTGAGCCATCATGTCGACCTCATATTGCTGTACCTTTACATAACTGTTATTAGAAAAGGTTTGTTTACATCAGCATCACAACAAATATGTGAGCAATGTTTCACACTTCTGTTTTTTGACAGCTCCAATGTCTCTAGATATTAGGGATGTTTCAGCTCCATTGCAGTCTTATGGATTTCCATTGTATACACTGTCCACTGGTACCAAGACACTGGCAGCACATTTGTCAGTTACAGCTTATGCTTTAAGAAAAAGAAACAGAAATTGGTCTAAGCTAGATTGCAAAGAAGGAAAGGAGGATGATGGTGTCAGGACCTTCACATGGAGTATACTAAAATACCCTATATAATATCCTTAAAACCAGTTAGTACCAATGAGAGAATGTGCGGAAACCAAAAGAAATGTAAGCAAATCTTGCAGACTTTAGACTGTAAAAGTTTCCAAAAGCATTTTCCCTAACTTTTAAAATAAGATATAAAATACTAGAGAAGATAAAACTTCATATTATTTAAATAATTTTATACAATACAAACATTTGTAATGGTTGATGTAATATTTTTTATTACTGATAAATTTCAAGTTCTCTTTGTTATTAGCACTAACCCCATTCTATTTTCTTTTCCTCAAGCCAATCAACATTAGTCATGTTTTCATTTTTTAAACTACACGTGTCTTTACTAACAGTTGATAGTATCAGTTTTAATGGTTTAAAAATGCATGTAAATGGAGCACTTAGCTTAGCCTCTGCCCTGCATCAGAATACCTGGATTTCATTTCCAGTTTCAGTTCCTTACTCTGGTTTCCTGACAATGCAGACTTTAAGAGCCTGCAACCAAAGCTCAAATAATTTGATTCTTGCTACCCAAGTTTCTGGACTGTATTTCTTCCTTCCATCTTTGGCCCGAGTCCAGCCTGAGCCAATGTGACAATCTGGGGAATGAACCTTTGAATAAGAATATTTCTCTCTCTCTAATAAGTAACTACACTAAAAACATTAAAAAGTAAAAAACGTGCATATTCTCCTGGAGATTCCAGATTTATCTATCTAACAACTGTCCCCTCTTTAAAAAGTTTCTTTTTTTGATTATGTTGGCTTTGTGCTCACTTTGGCAGCACATATACTAAAATTATTCGATTATGCTGGCTTTTGCAGTTTACCTATAGTTCTCACAATTTTTGAACATTTATTTCATAAATAAGAGCCTGACTTCATCTTTGATCTTTCACTACTGACAATCTTCAATTCTACCACTATCCCTGACCCTTCTATTCTACATCTGGACAAGATGGTAAGGACATCTGGTGCTCAATTCAAGGCACACAAATCCCAGTCTTACTGTGTATGTATGGCAACATCCATTCCTCATGTTAGGGTTTAACTTACATGATTAGAAGAGGAACAGCAAAATCATTCCACATCTCCTCTCTCTCTCTGCCTTGTTAAATCAGTTTTTAACGTACTATTATTAGTGTTATTTTATAGTACAGTTCCCGAGGCTCTGCAATTTCCTATTCCCCTTCCCAAACCTCTCCTTCACTGCTGATTTCCCTTCTAGTATTACAATGGGTGGTCCTTCATGAACAGTCATAAAACCATCATTCTGTTACTGAAGTGTTTCCCAACATTGTAGGCATAGAAAATGTCATAGTCCAGGATCCTACTGTCACGATATGTTCAATAATTTTACTGAAAGTCCATCTTTGGTCTGGATGCAGAGATGCATACTGCACTATGTCTCCACATCTTGAGATGCTGGTCTTGCTACAGTTTTATTATGCATTACCTTAAATACAGAGCCAGAAAACACAATCCACAATAGGGAGAAAAACAGAAGATTTACATCAACATGAAGTCAAACAACATGCTACAAAATGACCAATGTGTTGCTAAAGCAATGAAAAAGAAAACGAAAAACCTTCTTGTAGAAAATTATGCTGCTGTATGACCCATGTGGTGCTGAAGAAATACAAACAAGTTTTTACTATTGTAGAAGTTTTCCCTGCTTTTCCCAGAAAATCTCATGGTGTGCACAATGAACTTTTAGTATACTCCTGATGTGTGTGGCATCTCAGGCCTAAACATCTTATCTGACTCCAGAGTGGGGGTCCCACCCAGCATCTGCAAGAGAACATTACTACCTTTACACACACCTGCAATATTTGCATCCATCTTCTCATTCACTATGAAAGTTCATGTTGCCTCACATTTCACCAAACTTTTAACGCTTTTGCTAGATCAACTGGATGTGAAAGATACTAGACTGCGATTTGCATTTACCTCACTGTTTATAATCTTGTATCTGTTTTCATTAGTTTGGGGCTTCAGGCTTCTTTGTTAAATGTCTTATTTATGCCATTTATCTTTCTAAGAATCTATAAATCTTTTAAACATTTTAGTTATTTTTATTTATTTAAAGGAAAGAGAGAGAAGATAGAGTAGCAGAGAAAGAGGAGAGAGAGCTTTTCCACTGGCTGATTCCCAAATGCCTGAAATGGCCAGGGGGTGGGGCCAGGTCATTATGAAGCCAGGCATCTGGAACACAATTCAGATATTCCATGTGGGTAGGAGGTACTCAAGTACGTGCGTTATCATCTGCCTCTCAGGGTATGAATTTTCCGGAAGCAAGAATAAGAACTCAAGTCAGGACCCAAATTCAGGCATTCCAATATGGGATGTTGGCATCTCAAGCAGTGCCAAATGTCTTCTCCCCTTTTTTTAAATCACATTTCTATTGACTTTATTGAAATCATGATTTAAAATAGACACTAATATATTTTATGAAATAATCAAGAATTAAGAACTCCATATATTTGACAATACTAAGGACTTATTCTTATTTAAGAGTAACTTTGGTGAGCCCGGCGGCGTGGCCTAGCGGCTAAAGTCCTCGCCTTGAAAGCCCCGGGATCCCATATGGGCGCCAGTTCTAATCCCGGCAGCTCCACTTCCCATCCAGCTCCCTGCTTGTGGCCTGGGAAAGCAGTTGAGGACGGCCCAATGCATTGGGACACTGCACCCGCGTGGGAGACCCGGAGGAGGTTCCAGGTTCCCGGCTTCGGATCGGCGCGCATCGGCCCGTTGCGGCTCACTTGGGGAGTGAATCATCGGACGGAAGATCTTCCTCTCTGTCTCTCCTCCTCTGTGTATATCTGGCTGTAATAAAATGAATAAATCTTTAAAAAAAAAGAGTAACATTGGTATTGAATATTACATTTTTCTGAAGTTACTTAGTTTTTAAACATAAATACTGAAACACCTGTAGATGAAATAATCTGTTATACAGTTTGGGGATGGAAGGTTGTGAAGATATAAATAAAGCATGATCAGGGTGTACTGTTACTTGTAGTAGATAGGTAGTGTGTGAACAGAAACACCACGATCTTTAATTTTGAAATGCTTAAAATTTTTCAAAATGTTACATTTTTAAAGAAGTTAAAATGGTTATATAACAAAAAAAGGCATGACTCAAATTTGTAATAAAGGGAGTATATAAACTAATGCATACAAGATTAAAAATGTGTACTATGTCTGTTACTGCTGTCCAAAAAATTGGAGTTCAGATGGAAGTGATAATCCTATCCAAACTTTTTTTCTAGAACTATTTGGGGAGAAATAGAGTCATATAAATATTATCATTAAAATTGCATTGTGTTAATTTTATCAAACATTCGAGACATAACTAATCCGTATTCTGCATAAACCATTTTAATGAATAAACAGAAGGAAGCTTTCAGATTCATTTCGCACAATTTCTGTAATCTTAACAATAATTCCAGACCAGGACAGATTACATAAAAAAAGTTCTGAGTCAATTTCACTTTCATATCAATTTTAATATCGCAAAAAAGTCTATCATAATAAAGTGAAACTTATCCTAAATAATCCTAGGAAGTTTTGCCATTTAAACATGTATTATGTGACATACTCATTTTAAAATGATGGAGACATCATCCATATATTTTTTTTTAAAGATTTATTTTATTATTTTATTACAAAGTCAGATATACAGAGAGGAGGAGAGACAGAGAGGAAGATCTTCCGTCCTATGTTTCACTCCCCAAGTGAGCCGCAACGGCCGGTGTGCGCCGATCCGAAGCTGGGAACCTGGAATCTCCTCCGGGTCTCCCACGCGGGTGCAGGGTCCCAGTGCATTTGGCCGTCCTCGACTGCTTTCCCAGGCCACAAGCAGGGAGCTGGATGGGAAGTGGAGCTGCCGGGATTAGAACCGGTGCCTACATGGGATCCGGGGCTTTCAAGGTGAGGACTTTAGCCGCTAGGCCACGCCACCGGGCCCCATCCATATATTTTTTACCTGATTTGGAAAATAGCATTTGATAAAAGTCAACATTCATTCACCATTTAAAAGAGCAGTTGATTAAAAGAGGAGCCGGTGTTGTGCCACATTAGGTGAAGCTACCACCTGCCATGGTTGGCATCCCACACAGGCATTGGTTCATGTCTTGGTTACACCCCCTCTGATCCAGCTCCTTGCCAATGTCCTGGAAAAGCAGTGAAGGAGGTGCATGTGCCTGGGCCCTTGCACGCATGTGGGAGACCACAACGTTTCAGCCTTGCTTAGCGCTGGCCACTTTAGCTATCTGGGGAGTGACCCAGCACATGGAAGATTCCCTTTCTCTTTCTCTAAGTTTGCCTTGCAAAAAATGAATAAACTATTTAAACAAAAAAACAAAAAGGAGTTTCATCTCAAGTTTTGTTTATCCAAAGCTTATTGCAAATAAATTTTTAAATATTCCTACTAAAATGAGACAAAGTTTTCTGCCACATTTTAGGACTGCACTGAAAGTCATGGTTAAGTGAACACAGCAAGTGAATGAAGCAGAACTTCTAGTACAACCTATAAAAGTCAACACTATTCCTCTATATCAGTGATAACCAGAATTGTAGTAGAACAAAGTTCACATTCACAATAGGAAGAAATATCTTTCCGGTTATCTCTATATGCATTCAAATGCACACACAGAGCATGCATCCCATTTAGTAAATGGGATCTATTGCTAATACATGTATCTATTTATTTACTTATTTATTCACTGATCATCAAGTCATAAAGATCTTGAAACATTAGCAAATATAATCACCAATTTTAATGATCTCATAGCATTACATCATAAAGCTTACCAGCCACCACAGCTTCTTCTTATTTAATGTTTAGTTATTTCCCAGATTATCAAAATCTTCAATAGTTGAATACTATTGAATTCAACTATTGAATGTTGAATACTCATAGCATCTATAACCTTTTTTGATTGTCAGAAATCACTTTGAGGTAAATATCTGGATTCAGCAGCAACACTTTTCGTGATCTCATTACACACTTATAGCCATATATCTTTAAATGTTTCGAATTAATTGCCCCTTGGTCCATCACTCTACTAGAAAAAAAGCCTAGTGTCTCTATGCTAAGGCATTCTTTTTAAAATTTTCTAGCATGTTAAGAACCCAGAGATTTTTTCAGTCTTGCTTAATAAATGTTAGGCTTCCACATAACTGAAACTTTTGGTAAAAGCCATTAGCACCTTCTAACCTTTAACTAGTTCTGCCAATCTCTCCCTACTCTTTCTCCATGTACAGTGTCACTGGTGTTCTCAGTTCCTGGAACAAACTGAAGACTCTCATGCCACACAGCATCTGCCATTGCCCCTCGCCATGTCTCATTGTATGGCTAACTCCTAGTTCTCCACTGTTCTCCATTCTCCCCTCACCACATCTCATTGTATGGCTAACTCCTAGTTATTCTTCACACTTTACACCTTAGCCTTTCCCCACCCCCCTTTGGAAAGGCAGATTTACAGAGAGAAGGAGTCATTGGTCCATTCCCCAAGTGGTCACAAATGCTATAACTGAGCTGATACAAAGCCCAGAGCCAGGAGCTTCTTCCAGGTCTCCCACACAGGCGCAAGGTTGCAAGGTTTTGGGCCATCCACAACAGATTTCCCAGGCCACAAACAGGGTGTTGAATGGGAGATGGAGCAGTCAGGACATGAACTGGTGCCCATTTGGCATCCTAGCGAATGCAAGGTTAGGATTTTGGCTTCTGAGCCATTGTGCTGGGTCCCCACACCTTAGTCTTACAATATCTTTCTAAGGGGAGAGTTTGTATGCATTCTCTAGCTTTACAACTTTTAGGTAGAAACAAGCGATCCTGTCCTTCTTGATATGTAAGAGAGCTCTTTATACCACATAGAAAATCTCCTTCCACATACAACTGAAATAATCAGGAATCCATGGGCACTTGGAATTTTATCCTTCCCGCAGCATGTCACTCATAATCCGTATAAAGTCTGACGAATGAAGATCAAAGGAAACAGAAAATGTTCTTGAAATGATAAAGTTCATTTATATCTTGCAATTCTTCCTTGCCAAATTCCTCCTCTCTGATTGAATGTGAGAGTATCCTTTCCCAGAAGAGCAGCATCCACAATTTCAGTTTCCCTCTGTTCCAATTTATTGTTTGGATGTACTCATGAGTTAGCCCTACATATACACTTGCATAAGTTACAAATGGTAGTTAATGATCATTAAACAATGTTGAATAGTTCACATTCATTTTATTTTGCAAACACAGACATTTAAAAAGTAAGCTACAGATTTAAATGTTGGTAATTGGATGGATCCTGAATAGTCTCGAAAAACTTCTGTATGTGATGATATTTAGACACAATCATATGACTACATCAGTAGTGTGGCTAATCAAAATCTGAACCAAAGAGATATACACTATTATGCAACCAAGGTCCTTTACCATTAGTGCTTAATTCTCCAGCTCCTTCTTCTCTTGTTGAAAAGATTGAGGAAGTTTGGTCACATTTGTTTTGCATCTTAAGATGGTGCAGCATACATAAATATTTTAAATCTTCAAGGACAACCCATATTCTTAATTTTTCAAGACCGGGAAATACTTTTTATACTTCAGAGTAAAAAATAACTTGCACTGGGGATGTTTAAAATATACATTATTGTGGATGGTCTTCTTTATGAATTAAAAATAAGTTATAGCAAAGTCAATATGTGATGTGAAGAAAAATACTAAGTAGCTCTAACATGCAGAATAGTGGCTGGCATTGTGACCACAGCTGCCACCTCCATCCCTTGCATACCATATGCATGCTGGCTTCAGACCCGGCTCCTCCCTAGTAAAATTTAGAAGAAGTAGGGAAGATGGCCCAAGCGCTTAGGGCCCCTTTGTACCTGTGGGAGACCCAGAAGAAGCTCTTGACTCCTGCCTTCAGCCTGTCCAGCCATGGCCTTTGTGGATATTCAGGGGGAAAACCAGTGGATCAAAGACATCTCTCTGGTTCTCCCCTTCTCTCTGTACCTCTGCCTTTCAAATAAATAAAGAAATCTTTTAAAAAGTAAATAAATCAAGATAGTTCAAATATATGCATGCACACACATACTTAAAATGTTGCACTCTTAACAGTTTCAATGACATATGCACAGAATTTTTATAATAATCTATAGTCAGTTGCATTAGATTGCAAAGGCTGCTGGGATCAAACACTACATACAGACTAGGTGGCTTTAACAACAGAAATTTGTTGTTTCATATTTAAGAAGCTGGATGTCCTAAATCAAGGTATTGACACACTTGGATCCTCCTGAAGAAAGGCTCTGTTCTTGGCCTTCTCCCCACTTTTCCTGTCTTCTTCCTCTAGCATGTTGCTATGTCTAAACTTTTCCTTTTAATGAAAATCCAGTCACACTGGATTAAAGATATCCCAAGGTAGTGGGTTTACGGCTTCAACATACATATTTTGAGGGGACAAAAATTCAACAAATGGCATTATTCTTTCTATGCATTTATTTATTGAATCAATAATTTGTGCAGAGCCCACTATGCAACAGATACCAAGTTAGAAGTGCAGAACACAATGGTAAAAGCATGCAATTATAGGATGGGTTTTTAGGCACATTGAGTAAGCTGCCACTTGGGGTCCCTACATCTTGTATTAGAGCACCCATTTAGATCCTTGTTTCTACATTTACAAGTCAGTTTACTTCCTATGAGCTTGGGAAGGCAACTCTGGTATTTAGGTTCCTGCTATCCCTTTTGGATAGCCTGGTGATGCTATCGGTTCCCGGTTCTGGTTTGACTCAGGACTACATGTTGGGAGGATAAAGTTGTGGGTAAACCAGTGGCTGGAAGATCTCTTTTTTGCATGCTCTCTCCTTATCACTTCATTATTCTGCATTTTAAATAAGCATATACAATACATACATAATCTTTATAGGTATTTATAGATATGGTATTTGACAATATGTGGTCAAGCAAGATAGATATTAATTAGAAAATAGCACCAACAAATGTAAATTTTTATCAAAAATATTGGGATCAGGAGAGGTTTTCTTGAGAAAAAATACTGGAACTGAGATGTGGAGGACCTCCATAAGAGAGAAAACATTTTCCAGGTAACATTAGCAACATGTGTACATGTTTTGAGATTATTTGGAATACACTGAGTTCAAAGGACTTTTGAGCACCATGTGCAGAAGAAAATGAGACTGGTTATGATGTGAGACAATACCAAAGATAAGGCGGGGGAGAGGAAGACAGTACAATTCCTTATTTGTCACTTTATCCCAGATCTTCGACACCTGCCATCTAGAAAGACTTTTTCTGTTTTCAGTGCCAACAGCTATAAGGGAGGATATGATAAGACCTCAGTCAAGCTGATTGTATTGATCTAGATGACAGTTGTTCTGGCCAAGACTAGATTGATGGCAGTAGAATGGAAATAGAGAGACATTCTGAAACTACAATCAATAGGATTTTGTTGCTTTATTGGAAAGAAATATAAGTAAAAAGTAATGAACTGACATGGCTAATTAGTGTTGTCATTCTCTGGCTTTGGAGAACATATCATCAAGTTAATTTTGAATTTGTTGAATATAAGCTGATTATGATAACTTAAGAAAAGATGCCAAATGGAGAATTGGATATATGACTACAGATTTCAGAGAAATGCATATCATAAGAATGAGGAAAAAAGATAGCCCAGGACTGAAGTTTTACGGACTTAAAATTTTAACGATCTGGAGGAAATCAAGTTGATCTTTTTTTTCCTTAAGGAGAGCAAAGGGAAGAAAAAGCTTCAAGATATAGGGGTTGGAGTAGGGGAAGAGTCAAAATCTTCATGTTACTGGCCCTAGTTCAAAAATGTAGGTGTCACAAACGTGATTTGTTTTGTTCTCTGATAAGTCCCCAAGTGTATATTCCTAGAACATAAGTGGGTACCAATTAAATTAATTATTATGTTGTGATGGTTTTTATGTGTCATTTAGATAGGATGAGGCATGTCCACATATCTTGGTGTGTATGTGAGTGTGTTTCTGGAAGATATTAGCATTTGAATCGGTAGCTGAGTAAAGTCATCAGTGTCAGTTTTTGAGGACTGTTTTATTGAGCACGCTGAATTCTGGTGTTCCCCCAAAAGAAAGCATCTCTCATTTTGATCTGGGACTTCGTCTGGTTTTGCTCGTGAGCAAGGGGGTTTTAGATCCTCAGTGCATTCAACTCCAGAACTCACACAACTGCCCTCTTTAATCTCACCCTGCCCTGGTTCTCAGGTCTCGTATCTCTGGAAGTTATGCCATCAGAATATCTGCCTCTCATGGATTCATGGGTTTACAACACAGGGTTGCATAGCAGTCCAGCTTGCATATTGTGGGACTTTTTGACTTCCACCATTGTGTGGATAAATTCCCTTAATAACCGCCTCCCCCCTCCCCCCGCCGCCCCATCTCTCTCTACCTGCCTCTCCTCTCCCTTCATTTGGCTCCTTTCTCCCTTTCTCCCTCCTGATCCCCAAACTTACTGTTTCTGTTTCTCTGGATAACTCTAATACAAATATTGGATAAAGTAATATGAAGTTCCCTTTGGATTAAACTTTGTGGAGGTTATCAGTAAATTTAGATGTTGCTTTTTGATGAGGCGATGGATTGGAGTCAAGGGAAGGTTTTGAGTTTTGCTTAGTAGTATTTTTATTTCCAGGAAGATAGCCAACAATTTGAAGGAAAACATTAATTGGAGAGTGAGAGTTCAATATTTGATGAAAAGAAGGGAAATCATTCCTGTGGATTCTTCTGAAAATGTAATAGAAAAGATCCAAGTACAGAGGGAAGCATTGGTCTTTGGTAGCTTGAGGAAAGATCTTCAATCGCCAGGAGGTAAGAAACAGAAGAGGTTTTACTTTAGGTAGAATGCATGCTTAAAAATAACTGCATGAGGGTGGGAATTGTCTTAGTAGTTGACATACCAGTTAAGATGCCTGCATTCCATACTGGGGTACCTAGGTTTGAGTACTCAATCAAGCTCTAGATTCCAGCTGCCTGCTCCTGGGATCATGATAAGCACTGGTGGTGGCTCAAAGAGCTGGGTTCCTACCACCCATTTGGGAGATCTAACTGGGCTCCTGGTTAAGAGTGTCTGACCCAGCATGGCTGCGGCCAGTGTGAGCATTTGGGAGTGAAGTAGCCCATCGGATTTTCTCAGTCTGGATCAGTCTCTGCCTTTCAACTTAAAAAAGAGAAAGTAAAAGATAATAAGGGGATGCTACTGATCAAATGTCTCTTTTTCCTCAGTAAACCAGGAGTGAGCTTATTTGTTAAGACAAACAGAGGTGACAGAGGGAGACAAGATGGGTGTTTGAGGAAAATGTGATCAGTTCAATAGTTATTATTAGGAGCAGTGTTGTGGCACAGCCTATGAAGCTACTGCCTGCAACACTGGCATCCAAATATGGGTACTGGCTCGTGTCCTGGTCACCTCAGTACTGATTCAGCTTCCTGCTAATGGCGTGGGAAAAGATGTGGAAGATAGCTCAAGTATTTGAGCCACTACTACCCATGTGGGAGACCCTGATTAAGTCCTGGCCCCTGCCTATGTCCTGCCATTGTGAATATCACAGGAGTAAATCAGCAGATAGAAGAGACCCCACTCTGTCTTTGCCTTTCTTTGTAACTTTGAGTTTTAGAACAAATAAATATTTTTTAAAAGTTATTAAAAGAAAAAAAATGTAACTAAGGATATTGAAATTATCCAAAGCTTTGAGGATTCATGTGAGATTAGCCATTATAAATTTGTAGAAATATGTTTGTTATGTTTTGTAAGGGCAAGAATGGGGCCATCATAAGGGTGTTTACTCCCTCTTCTCTCTCCATTTCCCCCAGATACCAGAAGAAACAAGAAGACTGGAGGCAGTTGTCTCATCCACTTGCCCCATGCTTTCACCCCTTCCACCCCAACTGATGATCCACATGGGCATGCATCCCCCTCAACTGTGTAAATATCATCAAAATAAAACTAATTTCTCATTTAAAAAGTTTACTGTATAGCTACAAGACAAACCCAATGGAAAACACCAGATAAACCATTTTTTTCCTGAGTATAAAAAGAATAGACTTGTTTGCTTGTATTTCCTTAGAGACTTAGCATGTTTCCCAAGGCAAAAAAGGCAATTTATTTCATTTGAGAAGGAATTTTAAGTGTTCAAAGGCCTCTTAAAACTTATTTATAGTACATGTATATATGTATATGTTTATTATCGTCATGATATTTGGAAAATTGCATTTTATTTGACCATATGTTTGTGTGAGTTTTATTTTATTGGTGCTAAAAGTAAATATGAATTCAAAAGAACAAAATGCTTTTGTTCTTGTCAATATAACCTTTCTTTATTAAGTGTTTATATTCCAATATGATGAAGTGGAATTGATTTGGAAAACTGACATATTAAAGATTAAGTTACTACTAATCAATCTGTGGTCTTTAAACAAAACTTAGATCCACAGTGGACAAAAAAATCACACTAGTTATTCATTATTTGTTATCTGATAGGTAATAATCACTTCAATTAACTTATCACCTTTTACTTTTGAGCAAGGTAACTGACAATGCTCAGCTACATCTGCAAAATAATGGTTAACATAATGGAACAATTGTTTGATTTTTTTTGTTATTTGTATATTGATTATTTAAAAAACAAATCTTTTTCTTTTATTATTTATTTATTTATTTATTGGAAAGGCAGATATACAAACAGGAGGAGAGACAGGGAAAAGGATCTTCCCTCCGATGGTTCATTCCCCAAGTGGCCACAACGGCTGGAGCTGAGCCAATCCCGAAGCCAGGAGCCAGGAGCTTCCTCCAGGTTACCCATGTGGGTGCAGGGTCCCAAGGCTTTGGGCCATCCTCAATTGCCTTCCAGGCCACAAGCAGGGAGCTGGATGGGAATTGGGGCTGCCGGGATTAGAACCGGCGCCTATATGGTATCCTGGCACATTCAAGGAGAGTATTTTAACAGCTATGCTATTGCGCCGGGCCCCCAAAATAAATCTTGAGCACTATAATATTTTGATTATAAAGCAACATGAAATATTGAAATAATATAATCATAATCATAATTATATGATTATAATAATACAATCATAATCAATTTTTTACATAGCTGATTTTTACATTTTGAAGTCACCTTTGGATTCATTAAATGTTAAGAAATAAATGTGTTTTAAAAAGGGAAATTATATTTAAATTACGCTTTTTATTCTTCAAGGAAATATCTCTTCCAGGGGAATTTTTTCCAGTAACAATTAGATTGAAGGTAATTAACAAATGTTTACTGATTAAATAATTTCTAATAAGTACTAATTAAATAATTGACAAGTTGGGTCATTATTAGATTTAATGAGATCTCCTAATTATTATTTATGTGTGTGGTAGTTTTGGGGGATTTTAAATACTATATAAGCAAGAATAAATTAAGAAATAAATAATATGATAACAATGTGGAAGTAGCCATAATTTAGCTTATGTCTGTAGTTGTTTTCCTTAATTATTCACTTATTATTCAATGCTAATGATTAGATGTCACAAGATAATGGCCAATCATGATAAAATTTCAACTTATAGCATGTTATGCTAGGAGGGAGTGAGGGGGGTGATAATTTTAGAGACTTATTGGTTAGACAGTACTGATCCAGTTAGCATTCAGGGTTCAAAAATCATATGAAATGAGTAAGTTGCTCATTTTAAAAAAAGTAAATATTTCTTCTTGAAGAAATAAGGAATATTGTTAGTCCCGAAAACTGTATGCTGCTACACTGCAAGTACAGAAGAAGGTGACCATGACACTTGGCGTGAATACTTACTGCTGAAGTTGTGAGTGTAAGAAACAGGAAACACAAAACCATACAATCATTACAATGATACAAAGTTTCATTAAAGAACAAAAGGTAACGGCCAAAACAATGCTCTAAATGCAAGCATCATCAACTTAAAAGCCTTCATGATTTTACCCATTACAGTAACATTGTGTAAGAACATCCAGGCTCTCTTCCTCCCTACTCTAGTATGTAGAGTGCCCATTCTCCCCCAACCAGGATAGAAGTGGAATTTTCTCTGCTTCTTCACACTGATTCTAATCTATGCATGTTCCTCTCCATCTCATACCTAAATGCTTACCAGGCAATAAGTTATTCTCTTTGAAATATGTTTCCTTACTCACCTCCTACATTAGCACATTGCTCCTGACTCCTGTTTTCCTGCCTTCCTGGTTTTTTATTCCTTTACTTTTGAGAATTTGCCAATGTATTTTTTTTCTTTGTAGCAACACCCTTCACCATTGCTTTCATATCAGGCTCTCTCACTTCCATAAGTATCTGTGCTCAACTTTATTACAGCAGTTCACTTCGTCTTGTAGTTGTTTACTAAAACATTCTGTCATTGCATTATGGACTTACAGATAACAATAATTCTTCCCTGTTTTTTCTTTCCAGTCCCAGGGTTTTCCATGTTGCCTCTCTGCATATTAATATCTTTTTCTACATAAGAGATATCTGTGATAAAGAATGCAAAGACACCTTAATCATTCATTAGAATGCTTTGTATACTAAAAATATTGTCCCCAATCTTTCATTCATCTTTTACCTATTTTATGGTGCCTTTTGCTGTACTGAAAATGTCAATATTCATGAAGTCAAATGAATCAATATTTTCCATATTGGATTTTGTCTTATTTCCCATTCCGAAAGTGGGCTCTATATGAAATTTAAGAAAATGTTTTTTGGCACCTTTTTTTCAAGACTTTTTTTTCTTAAGAAAATCTTCTGAGAACCACACATTCAGTCAGTGTCTTTTTCAATTAAACTAATATGGGGAATTTTATAGTTATTTTATAGTTACTACTATTTAGCAACTACTTGAGGGAAGAGAAGCTAGAAACTGTTGTGGGTTTTTGGTGAGTTAGAGCTTCCTGAGGAATGAGAGCTTAGTGAATGGATAAGGCTATATGACATGGACTACTCTTGAATTGTGAAATATTTCCCCAAAATGTAGGATCCTAACAGTCAAAAACATAGAGTTCTTATACAGGAAATAATATTTAATATTTTTATCACTGGGTTTTAATGACTTTTAGTATTATTGAAATGCTCTTGCTTTAAAATTTATAACTTCTAGTTGTTTCTGGTTTGTAGGATGTATTTGTTTTTGCTACGACTGCCTTAACTCAGCTACAGACTATGTCCTGAAAGCAGACAACTGATTTTTCCTTAACTCTGGTGGCTAAAAGTCTTAACATCAAGGTGTTAGAAGACTGATTTCTTTTTAGACCTTTCTCCCTCCTTGGCTATAGTAGACTAACTTCTCACTATTTTCTTTATGTGATGTCCTATCATCTTTATCTTTTTATAAAGATACCTTGTCATATTGTATCACTTATGCCAATGACCCAATTTTAAGTTAATTATATCTTTAAGGATCCTATTTCCAAGTACAGTCATTTGTGGGAATGGACATTAGGGCTTCAACAGGGAAATCTGAGAGAACTAAATCAACTAATTACGTATGAATATGGAAGTGAGTTTGTTACACTTATTAAATTCTAGCTCCATTCTGCTTTTCCAGTGCTTTTCTAGCTGGCTTTCTTGCTGTCTTTTCTGAAATGCTTAATACTTGGACAGTTGTTTAGAGGAAGAAATAACTGAGAATTAGACTTGTTGCTCTGTCTTCCATCTCATGTGCATCCAAGCCCTGTAATCATGGAATCTTCACCTCTGACATTTGTCTCTGAAGTCCTGTGAGACTGCATCCTGCTTGCATTTCCATCTCTTCACCATGGCCTCATTCTTGAATCCACAGTTACTGAATTGGAGCCAACTTTTTCAGGGTGGTTATATGGCTCTTTTTTGGAAATCATAGTTTTGCAATTTGTGGTGCCTACAGACTCTACATACATTTATGAAATCTGAATAAGCTGGTGATTTTGCACAAAAGCATTTTACCCCCATTCAATTCTAGTTTGAAGCTAAATCTTCTATAAGTGATCCCATTTAACTCTAAAAACTTTCTACTGTTTAAAATATCACCTCTCAATTACCCTAAAAACATCAACTTCCCAACGCTTGTAGGACAAGAAACTAAGATTCACATACTTGAATAACTGTCAGCTCAAACATATTATTCTTAAGAGATTTTTTTTGTTTGCATCATTGTAGGGAAACATGAGACTCTTATCTGATTTAAAAGGAAATCAGAAATTCCTGTTCTTAAATAATTATTTAATATATTTTTTAGACTTTATTTTATTATGCTATGATAGAGTTCCACAGGTTTTAGAATTTCCCTTCCTCACTCACCAAATCCCTGCTGCCCACCCTCGACTAATTTCCTCTGTGTCATTATAATAGGATAGTCCTTCACAATCAGTCCTAAATCCATCATTCTGCTATTTAAGTGTATCCTGACATTGTAGGCATGGACAATGACAGAGAGTATGCATCCCATTGTCAAGATACATTCAACAGTTTCATTGGGGGGTCCATCTTTGATTTGGAAATAATTTTTTTGAACAAAAGGTATAAAGAGGAAGCAAAATTAAGACCTTTTCCCTGCAAATAGGAAAATATGTAGAATACAATTAAATAATTTCTGTAATAATGTCCATTTATAATAAGTGCCATAAAGTTTTTAGGCGAGGGTATTAACTATATCCAGAACAAATTTAGTTATAACACTCAGCCCTTTTATCATCATATAATGAGCCTAATAAGATTTAAAAAACTATGCCTATTATGCCTAAAAGAGTTTTTCAATGTAATGTTTGACATAATCTTTACTGAGTAACAGAAGACACCAATTTTGTTTGCTTATTAATAGGAGTCACCAATTTCATTTTACTAGCCATTATTGACACTGATTAATGATGATTATTAACATAATTGAATTTATGTGTGAAACTAAGTTTCCCAGCAACATTTGGCCTTTGGCCAGTCACATCACATAATTTTGAGGTTAACCAGTCACATTTATATCGGTAAATTACCATATTTGAAATCAGACAAGTAGGCAACATTTATTTGAAATGGTCTATTTTATACTAAGTACATATTTTCTTTTTATTTTCTTCCTTAAAAATGTTTTTTAACAGGTGAGATTAAATTGAGCTAAGAAGCTTCCATACTGTAACAGAAACAGTCAATAGTGGACAGCCAACCACCAGAATGGGAGAAAATATTCACAAATTATACAGCAGATGGAGGACTAGAATCCAAATTTACAAAGAACTCCTGAAACTTAACAGCAGTAAAACAAGCAACACAGTTTCAAAACAGGCAAAGAACATAAACAGATATTTTCCAAATGATGAAATTCAAAGGGTTAAAAGACTCATGAGAAAACTCCCAGGTTCTCAACTATCAGGGAAATGCAAATAAAAACTACCATGAGGTTCCACCTGACTCTAGTGAGAATGTCCTACATAGAGAAATCAACAAACAGTAAGTGCTCAAGAGGATGCAGTGCGGAGTGGGGCGTGGTGGAAAAGATACCTTAATCGTTTGTTGGTAGGGATGTAACCTAGGGCAACCACTATAGAAGTCACTACAGAGACTCCTCAGATAACTAAAAATACATCTACCATATGACTCACTCATAGAACTCCTGGGAATATATCCAAACAAAATGAAATCTGCATACGAGATAGAGGTACCTGCAACCCTATGTTTGCAGCAGCTCAAGTCACAATATCTAATAGATGGAAACAGCTCAGATGCTTATGTACAGAGGTGAATGAAAACAAAGTGTGGTACATATGCTCCATGGAATAGTAGTCAACCATAAAAAGAATGAAATCTTATTGTTTGCAACAAAATGGACTCAGTTGGAAACCATTATGCTCAATGAAATAAGCCAGTCCTATGAGAAATATTATATGTGCCATAAATATAAGTCAACTTATATACAGAACACACACACACACACACACACACACACACACAATGTGAACTCTGCAATGGAGATTAGCATACTGGGAAATAATAGATGTATACCACATGTGCTTTTACTCCCAAATGATAGTGGGATTCCCATTATTATTTTAAGATTGATTTATTTTTATGCAAAGTCAGATATACAGAGAGGAGGAGGGACAGAGAGGAAGATCTTCTATCTGCTGGTTCACTCTCCAAGCAGCCACAATGGCCGGAGCTGAGCCAATCTGAAGCCAGAAGCCTAGAGCCTCTTCTGGGTCTCCAACACAGGTGCAGGGTCCCAAGGCTTTGGGCTATCCTCGACTGCTTTACCAGGCCACAAGAAGGGAGCTGTATGGGAAGCGGGGCTGCTGGGGTTAGAATCGGTGCCATATGGGATCCCGGTGCATTCAAGGTGAGGATTTTAGCCACTAGGCCACCACGCCAGCCCCCCCCATTATTATTTTATTTATATTTGTATGCTGTTACTTTATGTTCTTTCTTTCCCTATAGTTGTCACAATACATTTCAATATCAGAAAGTCAAGTTTATAACGGTGAAATATGACTGTGCCATTGTAATAACTTGGGGACAAATAATAGGAGGGGGTACAAGGAGGGAGGAAGGGGAGAGATGATGCCTTATGCACATAAGTCAGTATTATGGTAAATAAACAATAAATGTTTGATATTTGACTTGGGCAAGTTACTTCACATTTCTGTCTCAGTTACTTGGTCTATGAGATTAAGGTATAAACATTACTCATTACTACTCAATGGCTTGTGTGATCTAGTACCCCCTTGGCATTTCAAGTAGTGCCTGGTATCTAGTAAACTCATTATAATGGCTAGCTACTACAGTTCTTTTATGGATGAGATTAAATTAAAGCTTCCTGGTATAGTCTGAAAAGTGAGATCACTCTCTTGAGAGGAGATTAGAATCCTGGACTTAGATGTGGAAATGAATTTCACTTAGACTAGATCATTTGGCCTAATATTTAACCACCTTAGTAAGTTCACAGAGCTAATATATGGGTACTTCAAAAACTCATATAATAATCAAAACATGATACACAGTGTCCATAAACATTTAAAAATCATTTATGTTTTTGACAAATGGTTCCGTATTCCCTTACATTTCTTGTTATCTGTGTCGTACTGTTCCAAATAACATTTTACCATCTCCTATCCCTGTTCCCCTATCTTCCATGAGTTGCTTACAGTCTCAATGTTTTCTTTAATTTAAAATTAAAGCAACCAAAAAGATATTTCTAGTAGCATCTTAGACATTATCCTCAATTAATACTTTTACAACCAAACTTAACCAAAATGTTGCCTCCTTGCCTGATCCCTCTCTCTCTCTCTCTCTCTCTCTTTCTCTTTCTCTCTCTCGCTCTCTCTCTCTCTCTCTCTCACACACACACACACACACACACGTCATGGTGAAAAACTTTAAGTCAGAATGGCAGAAAATGTATGAAATGACAGAGGAGGAGATAACGTGCATATTCCTAGAGCATCAGTTTTGCTCAGTGACATAATCAAAGCACTGTTCATGATGCTGTAGTAAAACAAATGCCTGTGTTATACAGTAGAGTGTGCATAGTTATGTGACTATTTTAGATTAAAAAAATTAAGAAAGTACCTGAAATTTCTTTTCCAGATCCCCAGAGGATCATACCTATTTTCCTTTTCTCTATGTGTTTTTTTCTCCCACTTTTAAAGATTCTATTCATTTACTGGAGAGTGAAAGAGCACTGCCGGTTCACTTTCCAAATGCCTGCAATTTGATCTTTAAACTATGTGGCAGGAAACCAATTAATTGAACCATTACCTGCTACCTCCCAGAGTTTGCAGTAGCAGAAACCTCATATTGGGAAATGGAGTTAGGAATCAAACCCAGGAGCTCTGATATGGGTCGTGTTTACCTTAATGGCCAGGCCAAATGCCTGGTCCCAGTGTTAACTTGTTTTGAATGACAGGCTTAGGGGCTGGGGAGAGATAAATGCATATGCTTTCAAGCTATTATGCCATAAATTTATCTTCATATTATTTCATTTTATCCCTCATAATTAACGTACATCTTTATACAATCCTACATATATTTGGTCAACAGCTATGTATTGAATTTACTGGCACAAGAGCTGTGCAAGATAGTAGTCTAAGAAGAGCTGGATCTTCATGAAATAACCTTACAGTTAAATTGTAACAATCACAATGTAAAAGTCCTCAAGAGAAACAATAATTTTATTAATAAAATTTCATTTGAATTGAGAACTGAAATACAAGAAGTAAACACGTTGAGAGCGAAGGAAGTACAAAACACTGTAGCCTGGGGAGAAGTAAATACACATGATCCATAATGCAGGAAGGAGAATGGCTTATGGATAGCCTGAATGAAATCTTCACTCAAATAGTGAGAAAGAGTCCACGTTAAGATCAAGTTGGAGAATTAAATAGGGAGATCATAAAAGATCTTGAACACATAGTAATAAGTATGTGCTCAAGAGGTCCTGCAAAAGTTATAAGCTAAAAGTTACTTATTAAGATTTGGTTCGCAGAAATAATTTAAGTTGTAGTGTGTAGAATGATTTGGAAGAAAGTAAAAATTGAAAATGGGAAATAATGTTTTGGTGACATCAGGTGGCCATTTCTCATCCCTGGGCACTGATGCACTTAGCATTCCAGGTGCGGCTTCTCCCACTCTCTCTCCTCTTCCCCCAGATAAAGAAAGAAGAAAAAGAAAATTGCAAACAATGGTCTCATCCACTTTCTCCTATTCCTCAACCCTTCCCATTCTAATCAGTGGTCCACATGGGCATGCATCCTTAACTATGTAAACATCATCAAAAATAAAATTTTTAAATTGCCAAAAAGTTTGATGAATCATCAAAAGGAAACTGGATATATTGAAGTGTTTTAAGAAATTAAAGTTAGATTATTGGACTGGATTGCTAATTGATTATGGCATATTGTAAGAGGTAGGCAGTCAAGACTCGTCCTATATTTAAGATTTTTCAGACTAGATATTGGCAACATCCATTAAAGTAGGGAATACAGACGGAGCCCATATAGTGAGAAAAAGTTATGATCAAAAGTTATAAGTTTTGATCTAGATAGTTTTACCTTGCTGAATGAAATACAGAGAAGGCACCTGAAACATTAGAACAGAATAAAGTTCTAGGTTCGAGGGCATAGATCACAGGATGATAATAAAAGCCGCAAGTATGGATTCTATTGCCTTCAAAGGGAGGAGAAAGTGAAGAGGAAAAAAGAATGACTGGTCTTTTTGGAAAAAGGCTCACAAAGAAAGCATGTAACTCAGCCAACGTTAGGGCTAGCTAAGAAGGAAACTGCCTTTAAATTTCCAGCCTCTACTACAGAGCCTGGAACAAAGTAAAATCTTGTAATTGAGCAACATTATAAATGGCAGTGAAAACTCACTGTACAAGTCTGCATATTCTCTGTCGTCTCTTTGCTTGCAAAGCATTATGATCATCAGCTTCTTTTCCTACCTGAATCCTATCAAAATATTATAAATAATTAAATAATGCAACTGTTATATTCTGTTAGAAACGGTTACATGTGTTTCGAATCCATTGCACCTTATTGGTATCTCTGCCATGATACTTATTTGTTAGTCTATTTTAGTAATACATGTGCATGTCTTGTATCTGTTTCTGTACTATAGATTCCTTGAAATCAAGAGCAAAGCGTTTTTATACTTTGTATTCCATAGAACATCTGTTTAGCACCAAGGCTGACATGTACTAGATTGCTGATCTCTGTTTATATAGCATGTGTCATCATGCTCAGACATCAGTTGCAGTAAAAATCCATTTGCAAAATCCTAGGTCTCAGGACAATAGCTCTGTCATATTCTGGGGGCAGTGATGCACAAACTTTGGCAAAAGCTCATGCTCCTTTGGGTGTCTGCAACTACACTGTCTATGATAGCCTATGACAATTTATACCTAAAAGATACATGCATGCACTGCCTTTCAAATTGGATTACCCTTAATTAGCATAAGCCCAAATCAGATTTTATTTTATTTAAATATTAAGCAAAACTAGAAGACAAAGAAACAATTAGAGCTGTTGTTTATTTTGTGGTCTCCAAAATATTCTGGGCTGTTATTTTTTGAGTATTATTTTGATGATATTCAAAGATACAAGCCCCACAATGTTCTGCAGGACATCATTTAATGCTTACCACTTTTTGATTAGTAAGTTCCTGATGCTGGAACTAATGCTCTTGATGTAATGTGATCAAATCCATGGAGAATGCATGAAATTGTCTATCAGCACTTTTCTTATATTTAAATTATTTGAAGACAAGGAAGTATGTAACTTCCAGTTAACTTATCTGAAGATTACATAGCTTCACATTTTCTCATCTGCATCTTATTTTCCATTTTATTAGTTAAAATGTCTACTGTTGATCATTTGCAGTTTTTGCCTATACACACCCATTTGCTTTAGGGTATTATTACAGTGAGTTAAATTAAACATACTTTATTATAGTGAGTTAAATGTTATATATAATCAGTACTATCTTGTGATTTCCTTTAAAATTTTCCAATAATATTCAATAAGTTACAAAATTTATAAATTATAAAAGACAATATTTTCTCTGCTAAAATGATTTTTGAATGCTTTCCCTTCTTTAGTCCAAAATAGATACATTAATGTGAAGGGAACTATTATACAAATACTACAATTTTTTTAAAACCTCTCAAATAACATCTATGGTAGGGGTTAATTAAAACTGCATTCTTTTCCCTTAGCTATCAACAACTAGTTTTGGCATAGATTATTGGATTTATAATTAGATGTAATTTGACTTAATTAGTTGGATATAGCTCTTAATTATGGTGTATACCTTTTCCCATTATGGCCCCTGTAACGGTAGCTTAGGATAAACATTGACGATCCCCCTTGCCAGTGGGAGCAACTTTATCCCTTGGGTTATTTGTGTGATAATGAGAATGGGATTTCAGGATCGTGCCAGACGGTCTAGGCATGAAAAACTGTTCTGGCACAGTTCCCTTCCCTGCTTTTTGAAAATGGCAGTTAATTCCACCAAAAGAAATTTTTCCGTGAAATATTATTGTTTTTGTTGCTTTTTTTTTAAAATTAGAAAGTGTCAAAGGACACTAGGGCAAAATTGAGAAGGCCAATTTTTTGTTAAAAATTTGTTGAGAACTTAGATGTGAACATAAGAGCTTCATGAATCTACTTTGCTGAATAAATTAAGTCACAGATACAATGAATCCCTTTGAGGCTTCCACAATGTTGTTTCATCTTTGCTTTCAAAATTTATTCTTAAAAGGGGTACTGTGAAATAATGTAGGATATCTTGAAGCTAAAAGAAAGCATTATTGTACAGTATTTCCCATGAATAAAGTGGAAACAATGCCAATTTTCAAAGAAAAATTATTTGAGGAGGTTAAATAAAAGTCCTTTGCAGGTGAACACCCGCATATGTTAGATACGGTGGCAATGACTCTACATGCCACAAAAATATTTTGGTGTTGAAAATAAATATACTTACCAAGATTATATTATGGTAATTTTGTATAGCTTTTTATTCCAAGTAATTCTTAGTCCATTTCATAATAGGCAATTACAGGTTACTTACAGGATGTGGATCATGCAAATCAGCTCATATTTCACTGCATGATTGTTTCTCATGTGTTTTGAGCTATTATCTTCATTACAGTGCAGCCCATGAATCCAACTCATCCGTACTGTAATTGCTATAAATCAAGCATTCGTTTGCCATTATTTATGGCTGACTATAAAGAGTTTTAATAATATTTAGAGGGCAGTGCAATAAAAGCAATCATTTATTGTGTCTGCTTACTGGGTCACTCAAGGTTTTCAACAAAACCCAATGTCATTTCCTAATCTTTTAATATTCATAAGGTAACATCACTCACAAATGATACATTGTGATTTATAAACATTTCCTGGCCAGGAACATAAAAGCATAATTATAATTCCTCCTACAAAAAGCTGTCAGATTCTGTGGGACAAATAGCAACCTAAAGTGCCAGAGCCCTGTGTTCTAAACCTAATCTTGTTCATTGTGTGCCTTGATCGTAGCACTCAAGACTCAGTCTTTGCCT
The DNA here is from genome assembly GCF_030435755.1 of Ochotona princeps. NCBI lineage: Eukaryota > Metazoa > Chordata > Mammalia > Lagomorpha > Ochotonidae > Ochotona > Ochotona princeps. Next base: position 59,526,430 of record NC_080836.1, on the reverse strand, counting down.
ATAGATCATGGAGTGCTTGTCACAGTCCATCCTCAAGGGAGGAGCTGCAGAGCCAATTAAAAATCTGCCTGTGTTTTTCCTTGTCCTTTCAGTACTAACAGGCATAGCATGGTGTGGTGGGGAAGACAATGTTGGGTAGGAAAATAGAAAAACCTGGGGTCAGGTTCTGTTTCCATTAATTACTACAGTGTTGCCTATGCCAGATCAGTTAATCTCCATAAGTAGCTATCTTTCATCTGCTTACTCAAATAATCCCTGCAAGAATTATGTAGAAAACACCTATCAGGTATGTGTGATTTTCTTTCAGAATACTTCTTGTTAAAATTTTGTCTTACAAAGACAAGGAATATATGACTTTGCCTTCATCTAGAAGAATCTTAGCATCTCACTTATTGAATGCATTTGTCAACTACACATACTATTGCTACGTTTTTTGTACTGCAGCCGCAACCTCTGCACTTCTAATGATCAGAACTCACCATTTTTGACATGTTAAATCAGACTTTCTTTCAGTGGTTTGTTTTATTTGAAGATTAAACACAGTAAGCTCAATGTCTCTGTCTTACTGATATTTGAATAAATGTACCATGGTTCCCAAGTTTCATGATTTTATATGAAATATTTCCAATTTTTAGCAATTTTTATTAAATATGATTTTGATTTATTGGTCTATCTAGGCCAATGTATGCTGAACATGACTCAATTTGATTAAACTTTCATGAATTCTTTGAGAAAGTACTGATAGAGACTTGCTAGGTGCCAGAGATAAGAACTGAACAATGTATCAGTGCCCTCAGGGAGCTCATTTTCAACCAAGCCAAGCTTTATATTTTTAACTAGCAATGATACAACACATTCAACTCAAATGTGTTGCATTACATTGTATTCAACCATTTGCCAAAGGCTGTGCAACCAGCAGCAAACCAAACAGGAATGGTTTCTGCCTTCACAGGTAGAGCTTCCATTTTTGTGAAGAATAAACACAAGAAAGATGTCTCCCTTTTACTTGGTTGATTAGGACAGTGCTATGGTGTGAGTTTTTGCTTCTCCCCAAATTAACTAAGATGAAATAGAATCAGCAATGTGGTGGAATAAGGCGAAGACGCTGCTGGATCACAGGAGCAGCCTGCTCATGACTGGCCCCAGTACCCCAGAGCTGCCTCAAGCCTTGCTGCTGCCCAAGGTTCAGCAAAGAGAGATCTGCCTAGTAAGCAGACTTCTACTAGACATCCATCTGCCAGCACCCGGATCTCTTTTAAAGATGTATTTATTTTTATTGTAAAGTCAGATATACAGAGAGGAGGAGAGACAGAAGATCTTCTGCCCGATGGTTCACTCCCCAAGTGATCACAACGGCTGGTGCTGTGCTGATCTGAAACCAGGAGCCAGGAGCTCTTCAGGGTCTCCCAAGTGGGTGCAGGGTCCCAAGGCTTTGGGCCATCCTTGACTACTTTCCCAGGCCACAAGCAGGGAGCTGGATGGGAAGTGGAGCTACAGGGATTAGAAATGGTGCGCATATGGGATTCCGGTGAGTCCAAGGTGAGGACTTTAGCTGCTAGGCTACCGCATCAGGCCCAGCACTGTGATCTTGAACTTCACAGACAGAATTCTGAACAGGAAAAAATTTTTTTCCTGTTGTTTATAAATGCCCAGTGTGTAAGACTTTGCTATAGTAGCCTAAATGAGCTAAAGCAAAAGCAGGAGACTATTTCCCAAAGATGAAAAAGCCTGAGTCCATGAGTGCAGAGGCCATATTTACCTAGTTCACTCTCACATTTCCACTGTTCGTTGTGCATGTTTAGTAAATATCCTAACAGTAGCAGGAGCGGCAATCAGTTAGGAATACCCTGGGCCAGCACTGTAGTGTAGCAGTTTAAGTTGCCTCTTGGAACACAGATATTCCCTATGGGCACCAGTTTGTGTGCCAGCTGCTCCACTTCCAATCCAGCTTTCTGCCAATGTACCTGGGAAAGTGGTGGATGATGCCACACATGCCTGGGTTCCTGCCACCCCTATGGGAGACCCAAACGCAGTTCAAGGCTCCAAGCTTTGCTGGCCTGGCTCTCAATGCTGTGGCCACTTGGCAAGTGAACCAATGCAGGGAAGATCTCTGTCTCTTCCCTCTGTAATTGAAATTTCAAATAAGTACAGAGATCTTGAAAAAATAAAGAATTTCTAGAGCATGTAGCACAAACAGGAAATAAGGTTTGGGAAATAAGAGACCTGCAGCAAATTCTACAAGGGTCTGGCCCATGTTCATGTAGGCACAACTTTAAATTATCATCTGAGTTTCTCTGCTTGAATCATTTCCAGGCAAGCAGTATTGAAACCATTTTGTCTGTCTTTGAAGTAGAACAGCACTGCTAAGATGGGAACCTTTCTTTCAGCTTGGTGCCATCTTTACTCAACTAAAGACTGGTGAGAGTTGACCCATAAGTGTCCCATTATTGTTGATCCCTGGTAGGACACTTCTGTAATGTGTATGCTACAATGATTCCTAGATTTCTCCTCAGTGAGTTCATCATCATTTAGCTCAACTGAAATAATCCCTTGTAGGCCTACTGCTCTTTTGCACCTCATTTCTCCACTTTGGATATGTGAAAGTGTAGAAGATCATCAGAGAGGGGGAGAGAGAGACTGGAGAATATGGCCAAAGGCCAAAGTTGCATAAAAACATGCATGTGGTTGTATTATGTGTTGTGCCCTGTGGAAGTCACACAGGAGCTGAGTCTCTGTTGTGAGTGTATCAAGAGGGAGGAAACAATCTATCCAGAATATTTAAGAGGCCTTTGAGAGATAACTGGGATTAGCTAAGGTCCTCTGTGTGGAACTCTCATGACTGAATACATGACTTTATTAAAAAAAAAAAAGCTGGGGGGAGATGGACACACTCTCTGCATTTGACAGTGCAGATGCAGCTCTGCCATGGTATTCTACAAGCAAGGTCATCACCAAGACGCGGTGGCTCCACCTTTACCTGATCCCTGAGCCCCAATCAAACTCTTTTCTTTTTGAACTCATTCAGTTTTGTATTAAAAACAGAAGATGAATTAGGACACATGCTCATTTTCCAATGAAGGGACAGCATTTAGGAATATGTAATGTTGCATTGTTAGTTGCTCTCCATTCTCTGGAACAACAACTTGTTCCAAGATCCCCTTGGCCAAGGCCGATAGACCATTCTGTTCAGTATGGAGGTAATAACAAAATACTGCAGTCATAAATGGAGGTGGCTCTGACTTACACAGACAAGAATCCTTACTTCATTTTCCAATTATTATGGGATCATGGAATGTTACTAACTAAACAGGATTTCTGAGTTAACGTTTATCAATTGCTTGAAAGTTAGCAGTTATTATTTATGGAATACTAAACATGTGCTAGGCAGTATTCTAAGCTGGGTGAAGCTGCAACCTCTTCTGTTTATAATCTTAATGTGCCTCAAGTGAGAAGACTGTAGCGCCTTAAGGATAAAAATGACATGCCTGAGGTCACAGAGAATTGAAGATGATGGAGCTGGGATTTAAACCAAGTGCGGTAATCCTAGAGCATTTGTGTTACCCACCCCTTCACATTACTCCTCAGAGTCTGGTTAGGAGTTTCAGAATCCTGGGCAAGGTAACGTTTATTAATGTGTAGAGATGTGCCCAGTATTTTTTTTTTTGTTTTATCTTTTTTGTTGTTGAATTTATTCTGTATTTCAGAAAATTGTTCATGAAGTGATCAAGAGATTTGACCAAGATCTTAAAGGATGCATACCATATTCCCTTTTTATTTTCCTGACCAACCAAAGAATTGCATGAAACAAACATATGGCACTTGATATATCTTATTTTCTACTATTAAAATTGATCTTTGATCCTGTTTCATTTGGGGATTTTATTTAACCAAACTCATCTGTCCTTTTTAGGTTTTGATGTGTACATTTATTAAAGTAGAGTAACAAGTTTCGTTTCATTTGTTTTCCATAGCAAGATCAGCAGGAAAAACATCCTTGATTTCAGTGAATGAGGAAACTATCACACAGAAAATAAATTCCTGGACCATGACAAACTGTCTAACAAGGCAAGAAATAGAATTAAAAGTAGAATTCCTTACCTCCTTAGGTTGACTTCTTAAAACCTAACTTTTCACGGTGACCTACTTATATATTTGTAGAAATAAGGATAAAATACAGTATGCAGCCAAATATTTTTGCTACACATATGCAATATAGATTTATAAAGTCATAATCTAGTCAAATTTCCTAGATATAAAGTATGACATATTTAAAAAGAAAAATATATTTCTGTTTTTAGTCAGATACTTTGATCCCATTCACAAAAGTGAATAATTAGGAAATATAACATTAAAATTTTCCACATTAAATTTCTATAGCTAAAATAACCAGATCTCTAAACAAACTGAAAAAAACACATGCTTGGATATGAAATATTAAAGGCCAAACATCACATTAAATACTCACTTTAATGACAAATGACAGTAATCTCCCCATCTATGACACTTCTGTTCAACTAAAATCTAAAAATTTTTAAAAGTCTCACACAAACATAGTAAAACCATAAGCAAATCTGTATAAAAAATAGACTGTCCATGTCTGGAAAGCAACTTAATAGCTGACAAATAGGTTCTATTAGTCCCTATCTTAATTGGTACTTGAACTTTTTGCCTTAAGCTGGTTTGGCTTGTATAATCCTTTCTGTCTTATCAGCTGAAATGGCTGACTCCCTTAAAACTTAATACAGTATTGAATGGACATGTTTCACATGTTTCTGTATCAGTCTTTTGGACATTTTCTGTAATTGATTTTGGCATTGACGGTGTCATTTATCACAAATGAACTAGCTTTAAAAATCTCGATGAATCAAGAAGTCCTGTTTTTTTTCATTCTTAACATCCACTTAAATCTGATAAAACCCAGCCAACTTGACAACCAGCCAACAAACCAACCAGAGTGTGATATTCATATATAAAATTTTCTTATAATAGATGCTGGTAGTTTGAGGATAGTCTTCCAACAGCTCTCAAAAATCAAACACTGATTTTATCTAAGTTGCGAACTACTAATGGTTTACAAAAAAGGGTTAAGGACTTCTATTTCTTTGCATTCTCAAGCATTTTCAGTTAATAAAGTGCTATTTATATTTACAATTGAGGATGCCAGACAGCAGCCAATCACAGACTCCCTCCTGGTCATTACATCACTTTCTTCTTCAGCTAGATGGCCCCTGTCTTCCCTACTCAGGACCACTGTTCTGTTCTCTACTGTTTTTTCCCTGTAGACTGAATGACAGTTTCTTTGATTTTCCTGCCTTCAGAGGCATCCATCATGGCCTCCATTATCTACTCTAACATATCTACACACTCTGTGCTCAGCTGATTGGAGTTGGTCAACAGTTTACATGACACTAGCCCTCAGTCTAGAGTTGGGGATTATGGTGAACTACCAGGTCACACAAGCAAGAAGCACATACTGAAAGAACCCTAAGGACTGAGCACATGAGTCCACACAGCAGGAAGCTGTATCAGGGAAACTTTGAGCTCCTGGGTTCTGAGTTTATGAACTGCTTATTTCAGAATTCGTCAATTCAGGAAATTCACCTCAACTTGGAAGAAAAATAACAGGCTATTACTTTTTTTTTTCCTATGACCCTCATAGAAGAAAATATTTAGTTGATTGGGTTAATCTACTCAATCAGCATCATATTGAGTTTATTGAAATAGTGCTACATTTTAAGTCACTAAAATCATCAGTGAAAAATACAAAAGTTACACACACATTCATGTGTATATAGGTATACACATTCCTACATATTATATATGTGCATGTAGTTCATGAAAACCCTTCAGTTTTATTTAAACCTTCAGTTGTTGAGAGAGTCTTTTGATAATTTTGATATTAAAAAATCATATTTTATTTAAAAATCCTAATCATCCCCTCCTCTACTTCAGACTCAACAAAGATTAAACTTTAATATGTTTTGGTTATCAAATGATGAAAACAAGATCATACTGAATTTAATAAAAATAAAAAGAATGGGGTGATCAAGCATTTCTACCCCATTAAGTAAAAATATATTTAAATTAGTTAAATACTCCAGTGAAGCCTGTGGTGAGCATATTTATGTATGCTTCATATATAGTTTTTTTCCCAAGTCCATTTTAAATTTTGTACTACCTAACACTTGTAATACATGACTTTCCCATGCAACAATAATTTAACGATACTTTATTCTTTGTTGAAAAGCAGAAGAAATACTATCAGGCAGTACTATAACAGGCTAAACCAATTACCTTCAAAACTGAGTTTAATGTAGGCAAAATACAAAAGTCTTCATTTCAGCATGGTGAGATTTAAGAGCATAATTTAGTTGTGAACCAGGCTTCTCCTTTAGCATCCCACTGAGTTTCAGCTAATATTTTGAAAGTTTTATTTTACTTTGTAAAATTTTAAAATGTCAGAACCTAGCAGATTTTGTGTAAGAAAACTAATAATATCTTACAAGCCATTTGGTTGTAGCTGTCATATACTCACATTTGTATTCAAGGCATACACTGAAAATGATATTGCTAAATGTAGCAGGCCCCTCAAATGGTTTTTAAAAAATTGCTCCTATATCCATATTTCAGAAAAAGTGAAGACAAAGTTAAACCAATATAAATTCCAGACATACTGATAAATTCTGAAAGCCCAAATATTAATATGCTATGCAAAGACTTGCCAGTGTTACACCACACTAGACATTCTTGCACACAGGTATGAATATATGTTGAAAATCATATATTTAGTTTGTTGGCTCTAAGGATTAAAATAGGTTTTGTCCTTACAATCTGTACATCAACAACCACTGTAATAAAATGATTATTTTTCCTTGCCATTGACTTATGTGTTAGATTTAGGCATACTATCCTACCTGGGAAATAAAAGAGAGCGAAAGTATTTCTTCTTCAACCATTTTTATCCTTTCTTCTTTAATGGAGTTAGCATCTTTGTCTTTTACCATAATTTTGAGATTGGACACCAATTTGTCAGGAAAATTTGAAAGAGTTGGAGAAATACTTTTAATGTAAATAAACTAAGACTATCTCTTTTTAAAAATTGAACTTTTCAGGCCCAGTGCTGTGACATTGTGGGGTAAGTTATTGCCTGGAATGCTGGCAACTCCTGTGGGCACCAGCTCATGTCTCAGCTGCTATGCTTCCAACCCGGTTCTCTGCTAATGTGCCTGGGAAAGTAGCAGAAGAGAATGAGTCTGGCGCAGCTCTGGACAATACAGCCAAATGGGGAGTTCACTAGTGGATGAAACATATCTCTCCAAGTCAGTTCTTCTCTCTATAACTCAACATTTCAAAGAAACACATCTCTTTGTTAATGTCATTTCCTTCCTTCCCATGTATTTGTTTAATGAGGCATTCAGAGTACAATACAAAATATACAACAAAATGTTATTGCTCAGAATAAAATGCTGTATTATTGATTTAATAGTAAATCTGTAATAAGACAGCAAAAATGCTTACAATGTAACATTTGAGGAAAATTCATTTTCAGTTATAAAAATAAAGTCTTTAATTATTTCTGGCCTGTTCCAAATTCTAATAGCATGCATAAGTGCTATTTTCACAACTGATATTAGACACCATTGTGCTAATGATTGTTCTCAGCAAAAATATATTGTAGCATCAAACACATAAGAAGCTTGATGCCAGGATAACACCTCTGTATAGAATTTGGCATCGCAGTCTCAAGGATGTTACTTAAATATTTTGGAAATAATTGCACCACCATCACACAGGTTCATTTCTCCTTGTTTCTGTCCCCCCAAATTGTGAAATACTGTTATTAATTGGTTTTGACATGAGGAAACTCAGAATTGCATTAATGACTTTAAAGTTGTATAGTCATAACTCCAAAATGAGTGCTGCAAACCAGTTCATCCCTTTTTTCTCCCTACTATAGACACTAAGCAAATCAGGGCACGTATCGTAGTAGCTGTAGCATACCTAGTAGCTAGAGTCACAGACTGTGGAACAAGGCTGCCTGGGATCATGCTCAGCAAGTAAGTACTTATTCTCCTTTCGCCCTGGGCCAAAATATTGACCCATATCTCCCAAAACTGTGGCAAAGATTAATAAGGCAGCATGTGTGAACTGCTTAGAACATCCCTGGCATACAGATATGCTCAGTAAACTAGGTTGTTACACATCTATTCATTCCCTAATCACCAACCCATCTCTCAAGTTGAGCCAGGTTCCCACAGCTTGTGAGAGTGGGTGACAGTCTGTGTTCTCTTAGATATTAGAACTAACAAAGAGACTTACATATGATCAAATGTCAATAGTGGCTATAAATCTTTTGCCAAAGGATTTAAAGGACAGACCAGAGGATACTTGGTGGGTAAGGTGTGGTTAGACATTACTTGAAGAAAGGCTATATTTTTAAGAGGCTGAAAATAAATTTTCAGAAGTAATTTTGTGAGTTAGAACAGGGAAACAAAACTTAAATATTCTTTTTTTAAAAAAATGTAAGGGCTTTCACTCTTTGAGTGTAACTTCAATTCCCTTTCCCTGGACAGACATACACAAAATATTTCTAGATACAAAAGGCCAGTGACAAGAGAAAACTCCTAAAGAAGAAAATTGAAACCAGGTACTTCAGTGTCCTTATCGCCCACAAATAGCAGTTTTCACAGTTAATTTTTTATGAAGCAACACAATAATGAATTCATTTCATAAGAAGTATAGGAAGAAAACCAAAAGCTGTAGTCTGACCTGGATAGGATTTCACTTGAGGAGGCACACTCTCTCCAGCGGTGTGAATGTCATCCATCCTTACCTTATCTCCAGAAAGCCATGTCTCTGCCTCTCTGTTCACTTGGACTTGTCTGTCAGATCAGTAATCTGCAGAGAATAATGAATGGATTGCCAGACTGAGCTTGCACAAATCATTTCATCCTACTCCCCCCCAAACAGCTGCTCATTCACCCTTCTCTTTCTCAATCTGGCCAGATCAGAAATCTATGTCATCAACATCTTCCATTTGCTTGTCTTATTAGAGCTGGGCTTTGAGAGTAAAATTCCAAAATGTCTCAAATATCAGTGACTTCAACCCCTGTTACTCCGTCACTGGATTTACAGTTATTTGCAGTTGATCGCCCTGTTTTCTTTTTCTGTTTTGTTTTTTGTCTTTTTTACAATTCATCCTAAATGGTTTCCAGAAAGAAAGAAAAATAAATAAAAACTAAGGAAGAACATTTTGTCTGCTGGATCATGTTCAGTCTCTACAGAATCAGGGTTATACTGGGCCTGTCTTTCAAGGCTTTCTTGGACCAAATCCCAACCTGCCTTTCTCTCACACTTGGCCTTTTACTGCCTTTTTCTTGAGAATATAGCTGTTAAAGAACAAAGTGATAGTCTATTGAACAAGTTTCCTCTTACCCAAATGCCACCCTCCTCAAAATCTTCCTATTGGAATTCTATATAGTTTTGTGAATGGACCTCAATGACTACATCTCTGAACCTCACTAGAAATCCCTCTTTTTACAAAATCATTCTATTCCTTTATATATCCCCTTGGAGGGTATTCAGCACATCCTAAATTACATTAAAATCACATGTGTAGCATTCTCAAAATGAACCATTTATATTTTTAGGAACATAGTCACAGCTCAGTTTCCATTCCCTTCCACCCCACTACATTAGTGTTCTCAGTAAAAAGTCCAAGAGGTAAATATCAAATGAGTGGACAATGCATACACCAAGGAAAGTTCAGAATAAGGATAAGGAACACAGGGATTTTCTATGTGCAAAAACTGGATTTCCAAATGATTTCACTGATGTAGTATAGATCTGAACTTGCAGTCTTCTGTAACTATATGTGAAGGCCACTGCTCTAGAAAGCAGGAAGGCAACAAACAGGAACATGGTTGCTAAGGCACTGAAATCCAGAAATCAGCATTTTCAGCGAATAAGTCTTTGGATAATTCAACATCATTAGATTTATCTCTATGTAAATGTATCAATAAATATGTACTTATCAATACAAATAATATTTTCATATTTAAATAAATTCAAAATTTATAACGCAGTGTGTACTGGTAGTAGGCTACAAAAGACACAGGGTTTATAAAATATAAAAACAGATGGAAGGATCTGCTTAAATTTTTATAGCTTATAATGAATGCTTCTCTCCCATCTATAGAGAGGTGTCTATAATTGTGTGTGGCAATTAGTTTAAAGCTTAGAGTTCAAAGATTTTGTGGTCTCAAGTGATTCTAGGTTCTTCCAGCTTACAGAATTTCAAAGTCACCCTTGAACTTGAATGAGCTATATAAATTTGAAAGAAAGGTATTAGAGGGATCATGCCACTCTTGTGCTGACGAACGCTCATTCATGGCATGACCCTATGGCACACACCTACGGATTCTAAGGTTGCTGAAGCTAAGGGACAGAAGAGATGGAATCATACCATTTCATTGCATTTTAAGGAATTATTTGGAATTTAAATCAAAGCTAACTGTAATAAACTGAGCTAACTCTGGATGAAAATGTTGCCTTTCACTTCAAATTTCAAAGCTGATTATACATGTATACATGCCATTTGCAAATATAAAATTCAACTGGTCACACAGTGAACACTCTATTTTGGAAGTTAGTATTATAGCCACTAAAACTATTTTTTTTCTGATACAATAAAAAGACGTAATAAAAGCTCATTAACACAAATGTTTTTCTAACAAGATTTGACAGTTACTTGGTTAGGCATTGTATACTCATAGGATTTAGGATATAGAATTTGAAAGTGAAAGCAGCTGTGCTTTAAAGTGATAGTATAGATTCCACCTAACTCCAGTGAGATTAGCCTATATTTGGAAATCTATTAACCACACCTGCTGATGTGAATGTGTCGGGGGTGGGGGGAAGGTACCCTGCGTCACTACTGGTGGAAGTCAATATGAAGAATGTTAAGACAACTGAAAAGTGGTCTACAATATGCCCCAGCTTTCCCACTCTTGAAAATACATCCAAAGGAAATGAAATCTGCATATGAGAAAGTGACCTGCAACCCTATATTTACAGCAGTACAATATGGAATAATAAAGTCAATGAAACAACCCAGAGGCACTTCAAAAGAGAAAGGGATAAAGGAACTGGTACATCTACTCCATGGAATACTACTCAGTCATTAGAAAGAAAGAATGAAATTGTACCATTTGCAACAAAGTGGTCTCAACTGGAGGCCATTATGCTCAGTGAAATAAGTCAATAGTAAAAAGAAAAATATCATGTTCTCTCTGATACAAGGCAACATTCATGTAAAATGCAAAACAAGCGAATATGGGGTAATCATGTAAATACATACACTCTCATAAATGAACTATGTAATGGAGACTAGCATACTGGGAAGGCAGATATGTTGCAGTATGCATCTCTACTCTTGAATAAATGGAGGATTCCCAATGAAACTGTTAAATATACATTGACAATATGATATTAGATTTCCATGATCACCAAGACCTAAAATGCCATAATACACTTAAGTAGCAAAAGGTTTTACTTGTGACTGTTGCTGAAGAATTATACTATCGTAATTATATGGGGGGAAATGGTAATCATGGGGATAATAAGGAAGGAGGAAAGGGAGATGGCTGGGGAATCCCTATACGTACCAGACCACATCATGGAAAACTGGTAACAATTAAAAATACAAAGAAAACAAAACAAAATCAGAAAAAAGGGAAAATAAAGTGACAGTGTAAAGAAATCCATAGCTTTTTCCAGGTGACTTACGCAAATCATGACCTTTGAGGTCCTTATAAGTACTGGTCCCTGGCTCACTGTATACTTCATCTTGACCACTCTCCTTTCTTGTCACTCTGTCTAGCCCCTTTGGGGTCATTTCTCCATTCCGAGCTTGTACACTGAGCCCTCTCTTGGGCTAGGCTCACCCTACAGGTCTGTTGTGTGCTGTGTAGGATCTATCAGCTATGTGCCCTCTTGAGCACTTAAAATGTTGCTATGCTTATTCAGGCTGTGCTATGGTAAATGCACAGCATGTTCTAAAATTTAGTGTATTTAATGAAATAACTTCATTAAATGCCTCAGGTTAAATCAAATATAATATTATAATTAATTTTACCTGTTTCTTTTTACTTTCATAATTTAGACATTAGAAAATTTACAATCGTTTATATGATTTGGATTTGTGACTTGTTTTATATTTTTACTAGTCAATGCTATTTTGTGCATTAACTTACAAATTACTGTACAAAGTTTAATTTTCCAGTAGGAATATGTTTGTCTACTTTCTCTATTTTATGCATTACTGTATCCATACCACTTACAATATACGTAAGACATGAAATAATGTTTGTAGAGTCAATGAAGGCCTTGTTATACATGCAGTGATTCTGGGTCTGGGCTCTGGAAAAAAGCTGCCTGTATTTAAATTCCAGTTCAGCTCTAACTTAAACAGCTCAGACAAGCTACTTACTCTCTCACAGAGTGACTGTCAACATTAAATGAATTCTTACACCTGAACAACTTGTCACTGCTTGATACATAGTAATTGCTCAGTAAATGAGCAAGTCCTGAGACACACACTGTTCCTCCATGTTGCAGATAAGAATGAAAGACACAAAAGCCCATTATTCATTTGCTGAGATGATAAAATATCAGGACACAATGTGATTCCTGTACTATTACTATGAATTAGATTCTGAGATTCATTTTTTATTAAACACGCACAAATCAATACTTTCTATAAAATAAAAACCTGGCTTCTATTTTAAGTGACTTCAGAATGTTAGGAGATACATGAGTCATGCTAGGCCATCCTAAATGACGTCAGACTTCAGACTCCAAATTGAGTATTTCTGTTAAAATGATGATATGGGTTAGCAATGATCCCATTCACTAATGGTAACTTAGTTTATTTGCAACAGGCACTGTTTTACATTACACGGGTTCACATACTTAAGGCTTTGCAACAACAACAACAAAAGGATGGGTTGAGACTCAGTCTTGTAGAAGCTGTGATTAATTCAGAGATATGAATTAGATATTGATATTTATTAGTGGCATAAGAAAGTTTGTTTTCCTGACTCAGAAAGTGGAATGGACCATCTCAAAGTAAATTTTCCTTCTAAGAGCTGTCTTCATAACTCATATAAACCTTGCAGAGGCCACGGAAACTGCTGTTATAAGGACCATTCTCCCTTAATTGGGCTTATAAAGAAAGGATAAATTATCCAGCATGTCATATCACATCAGGCCCAATCAAGTTCAGTAAGTGATTCAGAAGCACAGCAGAATAGATCCCATGCTGATGGAACTTCCCATATTTAAACAAATAAAGCCAGATCAAATTTGTGATTGAAGAAGCCAGAAGCCATCACCTTTCATTAGAATGAGAAAACAAATTTTCAGTATGGGGTGACTAACATGTTTGAATGGTTCAATTCATTTTCTCGCAGGTCACGGCCAATATCCACTACAGAGCAGCCTTGTTGAAAACAGTCATCTTAAAGGATCTACTTTTGTCTTGATGACAAAGAAGTGTGTTCTTCCCCTGACAAGGAAAGGTATTGGAGCAGGAAAAAAGAAGAAAACCCTAAGCCCAGGAAGCACTTTTATATTTCAAGGCTTTAGTCCTGCAACATTCCATCCTGTGTGAGAGAAGATGGGAAGCAAGGGATAAGAAAAAGGACAGGTCGTTATCAGAAAGCATGCTATTCCATAGAAGAAGTCACTGAAACTGGAAAACACCTGCAGGCAGAGGCAGTCTAGAAAAAGGAAGACATCAGAATGGGAGGCAGAGATTTATTCCCTGCCTCTGTGTATGTGAACATCTCAAAGATATTCTCCAGGTATTATTTATAACATGATAGGATTTTACTAGATCATAACCTCATTTTTAACTTCTCCAAGATCTTTTTAAAAGTCTGTTGCATATATCATTGACATAAGGGAATTCCAATGGTCATTTTCTTGTTAGAATGTAGGGGTCATGAGAAGGCGCCCCCATCTGCTTTCAGTCACTGGGGGAGTTAACTGGGAAATGCATATGATCTGGTGATGGAAGGTCTTGGGAATGCTCAAACTCAGGAGTGTGTAGACAGAGTGAAAGATGCTTAAATATATCAAAACCTGTCTATTTTGTCCTTTTTTTTTTCAGAAGGACAAGATGTTCTGTAAAGAGGGTCCATAGTAGGCCTAGAAAACAGAAACGAAAAGATCAAATGGATTTATGATGTTTGCAGTTATGAGTCAGGGAGGGAGATGACACATCCCTGTGGGAAGGGGCACACCTGTGTGCAGCTGGGTACTATCTGCCTTTCCCTGCTCCTACTTTTGGCAGACATCTTTCAGCTAACACAGAGAGGAGAGTCCACTGTGTGTATAGTTGTATTTTTTTAATTGAAGATAAGTAAGTGTGTATTCTGATGACCTTCCTAATGGAAACAAGTGCCATGGAGTATATTTACCAATTGGCTAGCTCAGGTATTCCAGGTTACTTTCATAACTATACCTCTGGTTCTAAATTAATTAGCTAACTGTGGTTAAAACATATCCATCCGAGTGAGCTTGATGAATGTGACTGTGTGATCTTTTATAAGGGTGTTGGCAAAATGAGACTTAAAAATATATATATTCAAGTGTTGCAGACTTTGGATTCACTTTTTCTCTCCCAATGGAAATAGCTATAGTCCAAATATCTACCCTGCTTGATTACTAGTGAAGCCCATTTTTTTTCTCCCTTGGGGGTATTGCTTGGTTTCCTAGGTGTTGTAGTTGTAATGTCTATATCCCTATAAAATTCATTTTGGCATTTTAACCCAATTTACCAGAATTAAGAGATGGAGCTTTTTTTGGGTTAAGATTTAGTTTTATTGTAAATTCAGATATACAGAAAGGAGGAGAGACAGAGAGGATGATCCTCTGTCTGCTGATTCACTCCATAAGTGGCTGCAATGGCAGGAGCTGAGCCGTTCCAAACCCACGAGCCAGGAGCATCCTCCGGATTTCCCACACAGGTGTAGGATCCCAAAGCCTTGGGCTGTCCTTAACTGCTTTCCCAGGCCACAAGCAGGGAGCTGGATGGGAAGTGGGGTCACTGGGATTAGAACCATTGCCTATATGGGATCCTGGCATGTGCAAGGCGAGAACTTTAGCTGCTAGACTATCCTGCCAGGCCCCTCAAGTGGAGCCCTTAAGTGATAATTAAATCAGAAAGATGAAGCAATTATGATGGGATTAGTCGTTTTGTGAGAGAGCTGGAGGGAATTACCTGGTTCTTTCCCTCTTCCTTCCCTTCCTCCCCATCATGTGAGGACACACAGTGTTCCTTCTCTCGAGAGGATACTGCAGGAGGGTGCCACCTGGGAATCACAGAGTGGCCCTCACCAGAGCCTGCCACTGTTGCTTTGGTCTGGGACTTCTCAATTCCAAGAACCGTGAGAAATGAACTTCTGCTCATTATAATTTACTTGTTCTCAGGCATCTTGTAGCACTAGGGATAGATTAAGGCATTAACATTAATTACAGGGCCTGAAAATCCGTCCTGGCTGCCATTCATTGTCTCACTCATTCATCTTCCGGCCTGCCAGATTTCTTTGCTGGCTGCTCTTTATACTTCTTAACCAGCATGGCCAAATTCTGTGGTGTCTTTCCTATTCAGTGTCCATACAAGCCCAATACCAGCCTGAGAACAAATGCAGTTCATATCGCTCATGCATGATTAGGGGTGATAAAACAGAAAAACAACTACAAAGTATGGGGAGGGGAGTCAAAATTGGAGAAAACTATTGCTATGAGTTGAACTCAGTCTTTCCCAAAAATCACGTACGTTCCCAATCCCACCAACTCAGAATGTGGACCTATGTGGCACAGGACTATTGCAGGTATGATTAGCAAAGATGAAGGATGAAACCCTATTCCAGTATGAATGCTGTCTTAAAAAGGAAAATATGAACACAGAGACACATACAGGCAGGATGCCATGGGAAGGCTGGAGTTATGCTACTATGAGGCAAGGAATGAGCAGAAGTGAGGGAAGCTGGAAACAGATTGTATCCTAAAGTTTTAATTGGGAGCATGGCTTTGTTGACAAATTGACTTTAGACTTCTGCGCTGACCTATAGAATAAAAACATGGTAAATTTTATTTCAGCCATGCAGCTTGTGGATTTTGTTAACAGCAGTCCTTGCCAACTAATATAGTTGTGATGTCTCTTTCAGTCTTCAGAGAAATCTCAATCCCATGGCTTGCCCATCACAGACTTCACCTATGGCCACACTCAGGGGCCAGATCACCTGAAGATAAGCATGGAGGTTTCTGTAGCTTCCTACAGAGGCCCCATGACCAACCTTCTTTCACCCCCCCATTAGAGATTAAACAAATTGAAACATTCTTTCTCTATATAAAGTCCATTCTATGTCTAAAGTTCATAACAAATTCTGAGCTACAATTGTCTCAGAGGTCACCATATGTGGATTTACATAAGCATAACGAAAGAGGCCACTGAGATATCCACTCAAAACTTCAAGACAAAATTCTTTTGCAAAGACTGAATTCTGCTATCACTTCAAACAAGAGTTGTAAAACAACAGCTTGTGTTCTCTTGAGCAGTATATGCTTCAGAGTTATCAGCATAAGGCATCCTGTTCCCTGGCTTAGGCATTTTAAGACTGATGAATTCAGATGGACATTCTGGGAATGCATAGCTACAGGAACGTCTCCTGGCTGGTATCTTCCATGTGTGGTAGCTGCAGACAATGCCTAAACAGCACCCCCATGTTCCACAAGCACCCTGAATTCTCTCCTACTAAGGACTTTTTACAGCAAGCACCAACTGAGGTTTTGTTGTTTTGGTTTATTCCCACCTCAGTGTGCTTGGTCTACTCATACAGCAGGCTAGATTGCTAGAGGAACTGACAGCTCTCAACTAACTCCAAAACAGGAGGTGATATATAATGGCCAGTGAAAATCATTGCTAGGAGTGGAACTGTTACTTTTCCACAAAAGGTAAACTGAAGTCCCAGCTTCTTGGATCCAGGAATGTGACTTCATTTTAAATAAGATTGTATTGGATTTGTGTGGATCCCAATCTAATATAATTGATAATTTTTGTAAGAAGAGGAACTCTTTACATAGACATTGGGGGGAACTGTCATTGAAATCAGAAACACACATTGAAGTTATGTAGCCACCCAAGGGTTGCCTGGGGCTACCAGAAGGTGTGAGAGACAAGGAACTATCCACCTTCATAGGATTTGGAGGAAGTACAATCCTGCCAATTCTTTGATTTCAAATTTCCAACTTATAGAAACAGGTGATATTAGCAAAATGTCTGATGGATGTAGTTGACTTTTGATAAAGGATATTATCATCACTAAGATAGTGAGCCTCATCTAATCAGGGCAAAACTGTAAGAGTAAGCACTGATGATTCTCAAAGTAGTTCGGCTCCCACAGAGCAGCAGCATCAACCCGTGACTTAGTTTTCAGCCTGCAGGTTGTTTTCACAGATTTTGAACTCACCAGCCCTACAACCACCTGAGCCAATTCTCTCTTGTCTCTGTGGGGAAGGGGCATCCAGCAAGGAAGGTCAACCTCTGTCCGATGTCCAATCACAAATAGAGGTGTTGCATCTGACAGTCCCCAGAGAAGCGCATACTGCCAACAAGCACATTAGCTTGGCAGCAGGGAGCCCTAGCTAAGCCTCAGATGAGATAGATTTCCACACAACATTTTGCAGCCTTTGAGATCTGGAAGCATGCTGGTAAGTGTGTTCACTACACTTTTGGAAGGATTCCTTATATTTCATTATACAGCCTTAACCACACTGTGAACATTGCAGAGTTATCATTTCCCTCATGTCTGATAATGTTTAACTGGCATTTCCTGTGATGGTGCACTAAATGGAAAATACTTAACTACAGCTTGCATAATCAGAATACTAATTCCAGGATATTTTCCCTTTAACCCAATATATTCCTCAGGTGGCTCCAGGACTTGAACACTGCTTACAAACCTCTGGTGCCATAGAAAGGTTCCAATTAGTGTTCATATAAGAGAGTGCATTTCACTGTGGGTGTGGTGTCTGTCTGCTATATCTGGCAAGTAATGATTTATTTATTAATACTCATTCCTATTTCCAATTCAAAAAGTAACTTGACAATAATAAGTCTCAAAGGTAATCATTTCATACCAGAAAATAGAGGGTTATTCAGCCATTAGCACTCAAGTAAATTCACCCTCTCAGCCTCCAGCTTCCTGAATCACATTGATTCATTTGGAAAACTGAAATGATGTGGCTGTTTCGCCTCCACCTGAAACAGAACTTGTGTGTGTGGTTGTGTCTCAATATCACACCTATTAGTAGTTTTCATAATTACCATGAATTTCTGGGAAAGCATGAAGGGGAATCCTATACTGGACTCTGGCATGCTAGAAGATACTAGCAATCAACTAAATCAATGCATAGGATACACCTTTTAGCCACTTCCTCTCACTCATTTTCTTGAGGCTATAATATGATTTATTATGTAAGCACTGATTTATAACTACAATGTGGAAGAAAAGTATAATATTTAAAAAACAAGTTACCTCTCAGAAGTATTTAAAGGATAGCATACCCATTAAATTGCTGTAAATTGGAAAAAGAACCTGAAATCCAGGCATGCTTCCCTCCCAGGAGAAACTTGCTGTATGTAAACATAGGAATGATTCTAGAACACACTCTGCAGGGATATAAAATCCCACAGATGTCTAAGCCTTTCATGTAAAATGGTATATGTGTAGGAGTTTGGCACAATTGTGAAGATACCAGCATCCTCTATCAGAGTGCCAGTCTTGCCTCCTTCATTTCTGATCATGCGTCCTGCTAAGGTACAGCCCTGAGAGACAGTAACTGATGATGGTCGAGGTAGTGAGTCCTGGCTAGCTCCCTGGGTTGGAGACATGGGTGGTGTTCTGGCTCCTGGCTCCAGCCTGGCTCAACCCTGGCTTTTGCTAGCATTTGGGAAGTGAATCTGCAAATGGAAGATCTCTCATTTTTTCTCCTTCCCTTGATAACCTGCTTTAAAAAATAAAAAAGGGGAGGGATGCAAACAAATAATACTTATAACAATTGAGGATGTATATTTTCCAATGCTTCAGTTAGAAAGGAAAAAAAGGGATTGAATTTAACCTACCTACATCGTTCTGTATATAATTCAAGTCATCTCTATCTTATCATAATGTTTAATACAATGTAAATGCTATACAAATAGTTATTTTATGAAAATGTCTAGGGAATCCTGTCAAGATAAAAAAGGGACCATGTTTTGCACTGACAAATTTGCTTTTCAAATATTTCAATCTGGCATTGTCTGGCTCCATAGATACAGAGCCTATAGTTACAGGGCGTTGACAGGCTCCATTTTAAAAAAATTCCAGAAGGAAAAGTAGGTGAACATACTTTGTGTCTCAATTCATATGTGGGGCCAAGAATATTTTAAAAAAAACCTCTTCTAATAAAAAATTATTCTCACATTAGATTAAAATCTAATATTCAATTAGTTGTCATAAAGGAATATGTAAACAAAATTTAAAAGTAAAAAATGATAGCATAAACATGCCTGGAAAATATTAACCAAAAATCAAGATAAACACACAAAACATAATATTTAAGATTTGCATGAATATTAAACCAGTTTGGACTCATACAGGGATAAAAGGTTAAATGATTAAAGGAGGAATATATCATAACAACAATGTAATTAGTGGTACAACCCATGGTATAGACAATTTAGCTTCAGAAGAGCTACAGAAGCCAGAAGAGAGCTCACAGTGCCTCCTTTTAGAATAATAAGAAAAGTGACATTAAAGGAAAGAGTTGCATGCGTCACTATTCCTAAGCTTCCTCTTCCAAGTAGCAGGATGTGGAGATAGATACCTCTTACTGGTAGAGCGGGAGGGAACTGAATCTCCATAGCAAGCACATGGTGATGAAATGAAGATTCAGACGGAACTCTGACCTCCCCCCAAACTCCACATGCGCAACCTTCACAGTCGGACAGCTTGTGCCATCCCTCTGCTAATCATCAACATTAAGTGGGGCAGGAATTGAAGATAACAGGACAGGATAGGACAGGTGTGACTAGAGTAAAAGGATGAATTTTGGTTGCAATTAACTTTCACTAGTGGTGCAGGGAGGAAGATCTCAGAAATCAAAAGTTTTGATAGGGTTCAAATTTATTTCAATGATAATTATCTAATTATAAAATTTGTACCTTTTATGTAGTTCTTGATTTTATAAAGAATTTTCCACATGTATCTCATTTTAATGGTAGAGGCGTTTTTAACAAAAGCAGTGTGGATCACAGCAGTTCATACGTGGCTAAGGACATGAGAGCTAATCAGTGACTAGACTTAGGTCAAAGCTCCTTTCTGCATCATTGGACACAATGATGCGGGGAACCATTCTTATCATGAGTTATCCGGGCAGGGTCTCAGTCTCAGCCTGAAATTCCATTCCATCAACCATGGGTGTTTCTTATCCCCCTAAGCCTGGGACTGTGTCAGGTGATAAGATGAATGAAAAGAAACATTACACATGATCCTCACCACCAATGAGGTCACCAACTCCAAAGTCAGACTGTTCTTTCTTGCCATGTTTCATATTTACTTAATTCACTGTGCCACTGCCTCGAGGCCTCATCCTTATGATCACTGACAAATCCTGTACTGGGTGAGAGATAACTCAGGGATTCACTCCTCCCCAACCTCTAGCATAGAGTAATTATTTTGAAACAGTACAAGGGACTTACTCTGTATATAAACCAACATGCTTGTATCAAAGTCAGTGAGTCCATCTGAATGAGGAACACTTCCCATTTTTCATTGTGACACCAATATGTGTCCACAGAAAGCAGGTCTATATTTTCTAGACTAACCGACTGTTTCAAATGGAAATCTCTCCTGATTAGGTGACTTGCTTCTGTTCTGAAGAGCTGCACCACACAGAGCAGAGATGGGCATTATCCCCCAGTGCTGCTGTTCCCAGTTGGAGATGCCTGCTGAGTATTGCCAGAGCACATATTACTGCTCTGCTTACTTGGCAACTGAAAGGTTTAGTGTAGGAAAAGAGTGCCTTTAACAATGAGTGCTTTAATTATGATAACAATGTTAGTATCTGTAATTGCTAACTTTAAAATATTATTCATATTTTGCTTTACATTGTAGCACTATAGGTATACAAAAGTTTCTCCAACCTCATTTACATGCACTTTAATCATGCAGGTTGGTGACTGCAACTGTGTGCTTTATAAGAGGCCAAGCAGCTTGGTCAGGGCACCATGTCTGGGATTACATTTCCTGAGTTTGAACTGAGATGATTCCAAATATTTTCTCTGTGTACTTAGGCAAGTTAACCTAATCTCATTGTAATTTAGCTCACTCATCTATAAAACAGACACAGTAACAGGAAGGAGTTCATGGTGCCATTAAGAGGATTAAAAATATCACATATCCATTGCGTGTATGACAATACCTAGTATATACAAAGCACCACATTTGTATTAGCCATTATACATTTTGCTTCTGGATGTGACGTGCAAGCATCTTCTCTGAATATGAGTACAGGATTTCCATTCACTTGATGTGATCATTCAGTCTTTCCCACAGAAAAGAACAACACAGTAGAAACAGAACTAAACAAGAAATTAGGAGATACATGCTGGTAGTTTTAATTTTCCTCTAAATTATCCTTGGGATTTCAGATGAAATTCTTAGATTTTTCCCCTGACATATGCTTTCTCATTTGAAAAAAAAAACTGTTAGAGTAGCTAATCTCAATATTCCTTTCTCAAGTTGAAGCTACAAAGATTGTGAGTTTTTACTTAGAATTCTGTTTGGTATGAGAAATTGAAGTTTGACATGACTGATAATAGTTCATAATTGCATGCATAATCATTATATTTGAAGATGAAAGAAAAATACATTTTAAATAGTTTTAACTAATAGCCAAGAACTGTTCTTTAGCATAGTCTATCCCAACTGTCAGGTGCTTTTATCACTGGACAGAGTCAACTACATTAGCACTAACTGGATCCCTTATAAAACCTACTCAAAAATACCCCTAGGAATCTGACACAGAAATGGTGGGGACACTTCTGTAACGATTTCACAGCTGTGGAATCCAGTGCATGGCTGGAGCAGTCCAGCCACGGGAGGCTGAATCTTCGCCAACAGCTCATTATCCCGCAGAGGAGGAAGCACTGGACTGAAATAATGTGCTGCTCAATGAACTCCCACATGGCTTATTCTGCAGATGTTTTAGTATGTGTGGTAACTGACTGTGGTTGTAGATCTATGAAATCGAGGCTGACATATCAGAATAAAAGTGTTAAAAATGTGCCATCCACTGTTTTCAGTAAATGATGGAAGGTGAAAAGTCTTATCAAAGTGAGAGATGGAAGAGGCCGTGTCTGTGATGTGGTTTCTGGTGCTCGTGGTGCATGCATCCTGGGCTTTCTACCCTCTGGACCCCCAAAAGTTAATGTTTTCCATAGTCTTAGAATGCAGGCAATCAAGCTGTCTGGGGGCTGTGAGAGATACCCATAGAAAAGTTTGAATTCTGGAACCCCACCTTATACACTCTTCATTTTAAAAGCTATGAAAGAGGGAATGAAGAATCTTCTTATAGAAAAACATAGAACGAAAGAGCATGGGCTCTGGAATCATACTGCCTTACCTTGATTTTTAGTTCCAGCCTTCGCTACATGCTAAACCTTGTGGAGCTCACAAGACATCTCTGTGCTTCCATTTTTCCCCCAGGAGATGAGATAATCATGGTTCTTAACTCAGGACTTGCTAAGAAAACAATCTAGCAGATAGGTACTTAACAGAGTGCCTGTTGCCTACATGAACTATCTTCCCAATCTGTATTAACGAACAACTTGGGTGATGCATAAACATCCAAAGGGTTGAAAGCTTAATTCTGAGGAAAATAGTGAAAACAACAATAAAGTAGGGATCCCAGACAGTGTGATAATAGTTCCTCTCCTGGGTCTGTCCTCAGTTATGCAATAAATGGTCATATCTGTCTAGAAAAAGGGATAGTGAAAATAAATCTGAAAGTCCATTATGAGTCATGTGCAGTTGGATTGTTGTACTTCTAAAAGAAAAGTACAGATTGTAGTTCCCAAACGGATGACATGCTGAGGGGCAATATCACACCAGCGCAGGTAACAACAATCAAGGCCATTACAGAAGAAGGGAAGAGTGATATTTGCATATACCACAGTAAGAGTTTCAAGTAACACTGTCTTATGTCTCAGGCTACAACGTCTTCTCATTTAAAAATCACACGCTGGGAGAACTTGCCCCGCGGTTCTGCCGAACCAGTTGCACAACGAAGTTAATTGTTGCTAAGGGTATGTTGGAGCCTTTAATTGAGCGGGCTGATAATCTGATGGTTCTGCCCTCGGACCGGACAGGGTCTCCCCAAGAAGCTGAGGAACTAGACTGGACTATAAGATGTTGGACTCTATGTTTAGTTTATGCTTGCAAAGAGGGAATTTCAACAGTACTTGATCAGTGGATATGCAACAAGGTGGAATATTCCACATGGGGGGAGGGCGGGGGGAAGGGTGGGGTGATTCCCAGTTCCAACGAAACTGTATCACATAATATAATGTAATTAATGAATTAAAAAAAGAAACTGTATTATAAAATAATAACAATAATAAAATGTATTTAAAAAAGAAAAACAAAACAAAACAAAAGAACAAAACAAAAAACATCACACACACCTGCCTATCAGACCAGCCCTTTCCCTTGTCAGTGAGTTGTAGCGAAAAATTTGCTGGTCACCATTCTGCCAACTAGGTAGTGGATCTCACTATCAATTTATGCTGCAAATGAGAAGTTCCTAGCCTCTGGAAGAGATGAGAAGATGAAGTCATTTTGCTCCTGACACCTTCAGGGTCAGTTACTTATTGTGGGACAACTCAAGATTCAAGTTCTGTGCCTTTGGCAAGAAAACATTTTCTACAAGCTACTGGCTAACAAATCACAATGGAGTTTTATTTAAGATACATGGGCATCCAAAAACCCAAAACCCAATAAATCGACATTTTCCAGAAAACACAAAATATCTCAAAGCTAAAGCTGGCAGACTTCTTTTCTTACAGCATTATAAATATCTACCTACTGTTTAAAATTTCATTTTAAAGTAGCATATAGTAAATTTTGATATTGACCAGTCTTCTCAGTTTGTCAAACAAATATGTAAAATTACCCTTCACTTTACTTATACAGTATCTAGTGCTCTATTTCTGTGAAAGAAACTATGCATTCTTTCTTAAGCCACCTGCATGCCTATATTTCTAGAGCATAATCCACACAGTAAAGTCATGGAAACAACACAGAAGCACTTCAAAAGAGGAAGGGATAAAGAAACTGGTACATCTACTCCATGGAATACTACTCAGTTATTAGAAAGAATGAAATTGTACCATTTGCAACAAAGTGGTCTCAACTGGAGATCATTATGCTCAGTGAAATAAGCCAATCCCCAAAAGGATAAATATCCTATGTTCTCTCAACAAAAATGCAAAACAAATTGATACATAGGTAAACAAGTACATACATGAATTCTCATTGATGACCTGTATAACAGAGACAAGTATACTGGGAAGTAAATATGATACAGTATACATCTCTACTTTTAAATAAAAGGAAAACCTTTAAATAAAAACTTTTAATAAAACTATTAAATATATCTTGATAGTTCAGTATTAGTTTTTCTACCATCACTTATACCTACAATGCCATGTTACACTTAAACAGCAAAACGTTAAAATTTTGACTGCTAAATAACTATATTATTGTAATAATATTGGGGGAAATGATGGGAGGGAAAAATGGGGATGGAGAAAGTAGAGGAGAAGAGCTGAATCACAGAAAATAATAACAGTTTAAAAAAGAGTCCTTTTAAGATATGAATATAACCTATCAAGAACATAACAGGTAACTTACAGACAACAGACTTGAATCAGCATTAGACAATAGTAAAACTACAAAGACATACAGGAGGAATCAAGAGCGATCCTGACAACCTCTTAACAGGACGTCATATGCACAGAGCAGAGCGAGGGGGACACCAGAGTGGAGCAGGTGCACAGGAGGAGGCTTGTATCCCAACCTTGAAGACTCTTGGATCCTCACCAAGGACTATCAGTACGGGCACCAAGGACTACATCTCAACAGCCAAGGAAACCACGGGGAATTGGAGTGCCTTTGGAGGCCGAGAACTCTGAGGTCACCCAGCACCTTTTGGATCTACCACATGGGATGGAAGAAGCCCAAATCCTTCTTCACGGGATCCAAGGTCATCTGAACAACACCCAGGAGCCCTGAGTGATCTGCAGGAACAGAAGAACAGTAAACTTCCTTCGGGACTAGGGAGAGGAGCCTTTTCTGGTCCTTACTTAGTTCCAACTTTGGATCCCCACCGTCTCTTGCAATGACCATTAGGGTCGCTCCGGAGCCCCCCACTCAAAAAAATTAGAATAGATAGACAGAGAAATACAAGGAAAGTGTAGAACCAGACAGGAAACAGTCAGTATGGATCCACATATACCTTACTAGGTAAGACACAAAGATTAGTTATTCTTCACTAGGGTATTGAAGCTATCTCTGTACACTCCTCCTAAAACTGTTCTGCACCTCAACTGTTGACAAATGCCTTGTTAGATTCATAAGCCAGGTTAGACTATCCTAAAATTTGCCAAGTTCAGCAAAATTATGTCTCAACACTATAAATGGCTAAATACTATAATGAAAATAGACATGAGACAGCTGAATAGTACCCTATAGTCACTTTAAGGTGTATAGCAGCCAGTTCTGTGTATAAACAAAAGATGAAATGCCAATGAAGTATTCACAGGAGGTGGTTAAGAACTTCTGTGGTTTTAACATATTGATTATTCAATACCATGTCAATTAACTCCATAATATTGTAAATTGTTGTTGTTGGTATTGTGCTGGGGCTTCTAATTGATCGGGATGATATTCTGCCAGCTCTACTTTTAGACCAGAGATGGTCTCCCCAAGAAACTGTTGAATTTATCTGGACAATAAGATGCTGGTCTCTATGCTTGGTATATGTTTGCAAAGAAAGAACTTGGACTTAATTTGATCTGTAATACTGCAGCAAGGTGGAGAAATCCACCATGGGGGTAGGGCATAGGGAGGGGATGGGGGAATCCCAGAGCCTATGAAACTGTGTCACATAATAATAGTAATAAAAGAGTCCTTTTTGTCTGTCATTCAACTATTTTTTTATAATGAAATACAACTGTACTTTAGTACTTGCTTCTGAAGAACAAAGATCACTTTAATCACCTAACATAATTATCTCTTTGCAGAAACCAGTTCAGTTCAGGCTTCCCTGGGGTATGGGTCATGTAGCTAGAAAGAGGGCAAAGAAAATTGAATAGCTACTCTAATAGATTCTGGTAATAGACAATAGGTTCAGTTGAACGCACAAGAAAGCCAAATTGACAACTCCTCAAGTTGTACATACTCTAGGCATTTAAAGCCCACCACTGAAGATATTGCTCTTTATCTTTTTTTTATACCAGGTTGAAATTCAGCCTGAAGAGGAATTTTTTTTTCAACACAATTGGCAGCTAACTTCCATTGCTTGACATTTGGACTATAAAAACCTAATTGAACAAGTTTATGGAGAAAGGTTCTTTTCTCTACTTTCATCATATCTTCAAAGTAACCCATCTACTATTGCCGAAGGAAAAGAAATGTCAGCACTTAAGAAAAACAGAACTTAAAAAAATCTATCAATTATTGACTTTTGAACTTTCAATAGTGGAGTAAAGGCAGAATGAGGGTCATTTAAGAAATTATCAGAGTTAAACTACTATACAATATATATATATTTACATTATTGGCTTACTTTATTACAAATGTCTAGTGCAGGTTTGACTTCTTCCAAAATAGTTCTTCATCTTATAGGGACTCAGGAGCACCACCAGGAAGCTAATTCAACGATGAATTCAATCTCTACTAAAATTTACTCTGTGCCCCAATGAAAAGTTTGAACACAGTTCCTACGATATGTTTGGACATTATAAAGTTCATCCATGAATACATAGAGCACAACTAATTTAAACCAAACATTAAATTATGAGAAGCCAGAAGGAAGACTTAAGACTATGACAGCTTAAATTTGCACCTTGTCTCTGTTTCAGGCTATTGAGGTACATTGTCTAGACTTCATTTCTTTCTTCTGCAAAGCAAAGATAATAAAAGTATCCATTTCATAGAGTTTTCTGTGAGGATTAAAAGATATAATGAATGTAAAATCATTTAGTATTGCATAAGTATATAATCGTGTGCAATGTACATTGGCACTATTTTTCCCAGAGCCTATGGATTAAGGATTAAGACCATGTAGCTGAAAAATGAGACAGAAGCAAACATTTGTAAATAACAACTAAATAGGCATTCTTGGTGTGAAAAATGTGTAAATTTAAATGCATAATTTTTACCTTGGATAAATAACTAAAGGAATGTAGCCAAGAAAATGAAACAGTACTAGAAAGAGGGTTGGAAAATTTCCCAAAAGGTATGTGTAAAGAAGAAAAAAGTGAAAATATCAACAGTTATGAAGTCAGTAATAGAGAAATCAAAATATTTTTAAAAGAAGTGCCATTAAGAAATAAATAACTATGTAGATCCTGGAGAGAAAATAAATGACATTCAAGAGATTTCTTAATTGAAAATGATAAAACTTCACATTGAAAGGGATTCAGAGTACAACAGAATAGAGAATGAGAAATTTAAACTTAGAAGTATTATGGTAAAATATATGGCTACTGAAGATAAAGAAGAAATTTTAAACCACCATTAAAGGAAAAGAAATCATATTGTCGTTAGAGTTAAAAAAAAAAGTGAAAGTAGAATAGGGTGGAGCAGTATTTTCAAAATGTTTAAAGATACAGCCTCCTGATTTTAAACAAAAATCTAAGTCCAATAATAAGTTACAATATGTAATCATTAACAGACAAGTGTTTCTTTTAAAAATTGCCAAACATATTAAAATCTATGCAGAAGAATAAGTTAACTTTTTAAGAAACAATTCACATACTGGAGAACCTGAGGGAGAAATACATGGAGAGCCCCTGCCTGCAGTTCTCCTCCCAGATGTCTGCAAAGGCTGCATCAGCTACAGTGCTAGCTGGGGCTCGAAGAGCTCAAAGTTGGGAGCTGACAATGAAACTCAGCTCCCCTGCATGGCAGCAGCCCATGTATTTTGTCATCACCTTCTGCCTCTTAGGATAAAGCTAGCATCACGGGCAGAATCAGAACTCAAACCCAGGCATGTCAATCTAGGATGTAGCCATCCCAAGTGATGTGTTAACCATGAGGCCAAATACCGATCGTAATTTTCGGTTTTGCTAAGGAAAATTAAAAGCTGTCTGGAATAAGTGGGAGGAAAAAGATGTTTATTACCAAACATTAAGGCATAACCAAGGCTGCAGTAATAACATCAGTATTAACCTGGGAAAGACAGTAAAACAAGTGGATGAAACTAGAGTTTAGAATAAAATATGGCACTAAAAATTACAGGAAAAAAAGAGATATAAAATGTATTCAATAAACAGTCATGTTTAAAAAAATAGTTAAACTTGTATATTACCATATCATAAACAGTAGGTGGAAAACATGTATGCTAAATAAGAATTAAAATGTAAACAAATTCATTGGAATCTAGGCATATCAAAGACTTCTAAATGAAATCTAAGAACATAAATTGTAAGACAAAAAATTGGTTAATGGTCTCTATTAGATCAAAATTTAATATCTCTATCTAATATACCACAATCATAAAAACCCAAAAAAGCAGGTATAATATGAAAGATAGTTTTAAATTAATAAAAAAATGGGCTTCTCAATAGGAAATGGGAAAGCTAGATGGATAAACAGTTTATGCCAAGAAAACATAATAATAAACAGCAATATATATATATATATATATATATATATATATATATGAAACAATCCTCAACTCTACCAGTAATCAAATAAAGGAAAATTTAGACAAGGATCTGTCATGCTACAACAGAATAGCAAAAATTTGGTAGTTATAGCAGGAAGCAGAAAACAACCTCGGTTATTGGTGACCAAGGAAAAGTAAAATATAGACCGTGTAGATAATGGAATTGATCTACCAGGAGACAGGGAAGTGAAGGGAGTGATAAACCTGGGGAGACAGAGTGAGAGCAGCATGTGAATCTCAGAATGGAAAAACTGCAAAGGTATTAAGTACAGAAAGTAGCAAACAGACAAATTAGCAGGAAAATATACTACCTATGAGTAAAAAAAAAAAACACCCACTCAAGTCTCAATAATAAAATGATAACTTTTCAGCCCTGTATCGCAAATGGATAATACTGATGCATCTAAATGGTACGGAGGCAAGTATCAGAAGATGAAAAATAATACTAGATTAGTTTAAGACCTTGAACTGACCAATGATGATTGGCCTGTGAAAGGAGCTGAGGACAGCCCAAAGCCATGGGATCCTGCACCCATGTGGGAGACCAGGAAGAAACTTTGGATCAGCTCAGTTCCGGCCTTTCTGGACACTTGGGGAATGAATCAGCAGACAGAAGATCTTTCTCTTTGCATCTCCTTCTCTCTGTATATATGCCTTTCAAATAAAAAATAAATTGAATATTTGAAAAAATATACAACAAACAGGAGAATTCTAAGTAAGTTCTGCATTTGAGATCAACATAATGGGACTGGCATAGTAGCATAGCAGCTTGTTACTGATTGTAGCACTGGCATCTCATACAGAGATGTTGGTTTGAGTCCCAGATGTTCTACAGTCAATCCATCTTCCTGCCAATGCATCTTAAAGCAGCAGATGATGGCCTCAAGTCCCATACTCCTGTCACCTCTGTGGGATACCAGAAGGGGTCCTGATTTCTGGCATCATCCTGGTCTAGCCTTGGTTGATGCAACCATTTTGATAGTGAAGAAGCGCATGAAAGAGCTCTTTTTCTCCTATCTCTGTCACTGTGCATTTCAAATAAATAAATAAATATTTTTAAATAAATGAATATTTTAAAAGAAATATCAACTTAAAATTAAAAGCAAACACAGATCTTTAAAACATAAAACAAGCCGGGCCCGGCGGCCTGGCCTAGCGGCTAAAGTCCTCGCCTTGAACGCCCCGGGATCCCATATGGGCGCCGGTTCTAGTCCCGGCAGCTCCACTTCCCATCCAGCTCCCTGCTTGTGGCCTGGGAAAGCAGTTGAGGATGGCCCAAAGCTTTGGGACCCTGCACCCGCGTGGGAGACCCGGAAGAGGTTCCTGGTTCCCGGCTTCGGATCGGGGTGCACTGGCCCGTTGCGGCTCACTTGGGGAGTGAATCATCGGACGGAAGATCTTCCTCACTGTCTCTCCTCCTCTCTGTATATCCGGCTTTCTAATAATAATAAAATCTTTAAAAACAAAACAAAACAAAACAAAACAAAAACCAAAAACATAAAACAAGCCAATTACATGAGGATTATAGGTTAAATGGGAAATATTAGAGACCAAGAAGTCTAAATACATTTGGACAGGTTTAAAAAGTATCTTTGTGTGTAAAATAGGTTAACAAGTATTTCCCATAATATAATTTAATATTCCAGGTTAGAGATAATTTTTTCTTGAATATACCCTGCTGCTTGTTCTTTATTTCCTAAGTATCTCATTTATCTCGTGTGATAATAAAATGGTAAGTGAAAGATAATAGAACTCTTCAGACCTAAAAATATAGGCCTTAGGAGTTGACAAATCACCTGATATTTAGTAATAATGATATAAATAATAATAACACTGATGTCTTCACTTAATATACCCTCTTACTTCTTAGGTGATCAAAGAACTGTGACTGCAGCTCACACAACGTCTGACATGGACATTAGGCTGTCATCAGTTTTCACAGGTTATTACTCTGATTCAGTGCAATGAAATCTGGTGGTGCCCCATCCTCTCTGTCAGCAGCAAGGATTTGTGGTCACATTCCCATAATGAAAGTAAAGATAAGCTCTTACAACTAGCCTATGGCATGAATTTCTATGACAGGAATGAGGCAAGCAGGAAGAGAGGGAGGTAGAAAAGAAATGACTAAAGACATAGGATAAAAATAGCTTCAGAAATGGAAGAAAATACCACAGGAATCTCTAGATCCACATTTTAGGGACATATCTTTGCTGTATCCATACGCCTCATATACACTGCTCACTTAACTTTAATTTCCCTTGTCTGACGCCATTCCAGCATATAATAGAAAATCTCTGCCCTTTTCTGTGAATGTAGTTACATATTTGGTCAGCTCAGTTTTAATATCTGTCTGACCGTGACTAATTTAAACATCTTGAAATATTGGCACTTTCATGGTCTCCTCCAAAATCTCTATCTCAATGATCCTTTAATATTTATTAATCCATGAATCTGCACATTCACATATTCTTTCTGTTATATTGTTAAATGGACGTTGTGGTGAAACTTCTTAAAATAAGTAAACTTTCTTCTTTAAAGAGGCCTGATCACATGCCTCTTTTAGTGGTGTTCTGAAAAAATTACCCCTTTAACTTTCAAAATTAGTTCTTTATTAGGATTTTGGTGCCTTGAGCATGCAAATGATTTTTGCAAGCATATGTTGCTATAGAATTATGCAACTATAATTTTTCATAGAATTACAAAACTAAACATCATTACCCAGCTTGGCAACACCACAATTTTGTGGATGCACTTATTCAGAGTATTTCCTTCTCTCCAGCACACAACTGACATTAAGGGTTCGACACTGCAGCCAAACTTAACAAAAATAGTCATGAAACAAATAAATTTCAAATGTGACAGTTACCTAGAACTCCATGCTTTCTCTTCTTAACTGAGACGTAACGAAGGAAATCTCACTCATTTGATGACAGGGTAATAAATTACATCAGGTTCACTTGCTAAGAACCAAAACAAAGTGCCTGAGAGTTCATGCAATAACTTACACTGTTGAATAACTGCTATTGTTTTCATTAGGTAAATACATACCAGGCCTTTGAAAGAGTGAAAGAAAAGATAGTATACTTTAGACTTAGTAGAATATTAAGAAATTCCTCACAGAGGGATATAAGATACTTTCATTATGTCATCAACAAATGTAACCTATTCTTGGAAAATTTAGCTAGTTATGGAAAATACACATGCTATTTAACTAGCATGTATTCTCTGCTGCCTCAAGCTTTCTGCTTGAAAATAAACGTATATGATGCCCTCAAAAACCACAGACGTTAAGTAAAAGTTAATTACTTTATTTTGTAGAAAGTTTAAATGTATTTGCTAAATTTCTGCTAATTTCCCCCATAATTTTCATAATTAAAAGATCATTTTTAATTATGACCTGGATAAATCATTAAGGAAGTAGAGCACCAAGGATAGTATTTACTGCTCCCTTGCAAATGCTTGACAGAAATGCTTACTTTGTAACAGAAAAATCACTCATATATCTTAACTCTGAGAGAGAGAGAGAGAGAAATGGTGCTATTTGCACTCCTCCTGGAAGATCTCAAGGTGAGGTGACAGAAGTCCTGTGGAAGACCACTGGATTAAGTAGACGATCAGCAGTCTAACAACCGATCCACCTGTTGAATCTAACAGTGAACCTTATATATAGGGTGATAAACAAGAGGCCCAGAGCATTAGTAACAGTAACCTAATTGGTCCCCCCAACTCCCATAGCCACCTATCAACTTAAATCAGTTTTAGATACAAGAGCAATCTGCATGCCTGACTTGACTGCAAGGGCTCCTAATTGGTTCCTTCATTTCCCCACTTCAAGGTGGAGACCTTCTAAACAGAGGAAAACAGGATATGTATGTCTGGTCCCAGTCCACCTGTCAGTCATCAGGTCCAAGTGCGGTCTCAGCTTCCCAAGCCCCCTGCCAGTTTCCCAGGGGTACCCTCATTGGACTCAAGGCCCAGACACATGGACTCACGAGAGAGGGAAATAAGAGGTACTTCTGGTTCTGACACTTCTCAAACATTTAGTCTAAAAAATTAAATTACTAGAAATCATTTTGTAGAGATAACCAGTCCTCAAAATCAGTTTCTTCTCATGACTTTCTAACTTCACTTTATTAGAAACATACCTTTATATGTGAGTTTCTGGGCTCGGTTACAAAAGTCATAAACACAAGGAAAATAAATCCAGAGAATGACTCATTTCAAGAGCTTATGCATGAAATATCTAAGTTTAAGAGGATGTTGAATTTTATTGGGATGAAGATAACATGCCATAATACTACTTTAAAGTATAGAATTTAGTGGGTTTTAGTCTATTCCAAAGTTATGCAAGTATTACCTCTAATTATAGAACATTTTCAATGCTCCCAGAAGAAATCCCATATCCATCGGGAATCAGGACCCTTACCCCGCTCCTGCAAGCCCTTGTAAACCACTAATGTATTTAAGGTCTATATAGGCTTACCTATTTTGGATATTTCCTATAAATTGAATTATAGACTATTTGTCATTTTGTGTCTAATCTCTTTCATTTATTATAGTGTTTTCAAAGTTTATCCCTGCTATAGTATAAAACCAGTGATTCATCCCTTGAAACTGAATAATATTCCATTGTAAAATTATAGTACATCTTCTATGCTAGTTCATGGACATTGTGGTTATTTCTACTTTTTGGCTGTTTATACATGTGTTTTGGCTGCAATCAAATCTAGCAAGTGTAAGTTCTTATGTGGACATTCACTTTTGATTCTCTTGTATGTATACAGAATAGTGGAATTCCTAACTCTAGGTTTAATCTTTTAAGGAGACTATTTTCCCGAATTACCTAGACCAATTTATATTCCCACAAGCAATGGATGAGAGTTTTAGTTTTTCCATGTAGTCCCCAAGAAGCTTGTTTATTTTATTACAGCCAGCCTAGTGTGTGCAAATAATAATAATAATATTTCTTTTTTGATTTAGTTATTTGTAATTAATTGAAAGACAGAGTCAGAGAGAGAAGCCAAGTCAAAGAAAGGTCTTCAATTCACCATCACTGGTTCATTCTCCGAATGTCCACATGGCCATGACTGGACCATTATGAATCTTGGAGCCAGGAACTCCACTGGGGTGTCAGTTGGGTGAAAAAGATCCAAGAACTTAGGTCAACTTTTGCTGAATTTCAAGCCATTCTGAGAGCGCTGGATTGAAAGTGCAGCATATGGGAATCTATCCAGTGTCCACATGGGATGCCGCTGCAGCAGTCAGTGGCACAAAGCACTGCACCACAAAGCTGGTCTTGGAAGATGAAATTGTAAAAAAAAAATATTCGAAAAATGTTTTGCCAAAGAATATCTTTAAATTACTAGGTTCCTTTTTCATTTAAGTTGTGTCAATTTATTATAAAAATCAATTTTGATGAAACTTAAGATTTCTTAGCTGTAACAAGAT
Source organism: Ochotona princeps (assembly GCF_030435755.1). Taxonomy (NCBI): domain Eukaryota; kingdom Metazoa; phylum Chordata; class Mammalia; order Lagomorpha; family Ochotonidae; genus Ochotona; species Ochotona princeps. The sequence goes on along the minus strand of NC_080836.1, from coordinate 59,491,918 downwards.
GTTTTAAATTCATTAAGTAAATTATATAACTAAAAAAGTATTCAAACATGTGAGGGAGAGCTAAAATTACTAGTTGAAAGGTTGGTACAATCATAGTACCAACATATATATCTAACATAATTAGGAGATAGTACGACCTCATTAGTGGATTTATCAGACATCTCACCTTTTTATTACACAGTCCTTTTAAATCATTTCTGGGAGAATCCTTTGTTAAAGTACCTCTTAGACACTGTAGAGAAGATTGAGATATTCTTGATGACCAGGGATTATGCCTTGAATATCTATCACAGCACCAGGTTTAAGTCCTGTGAAACAATATTGGGCTTTTCTAAGATTCACACAGCTGTTTGCCACTGCCATACACTCCTGTGCACTTTGAAATCATTTTATTGTTTTATAGATCACATTCTTTTATTTTTCCAACTCTTCTTTTGCTAACAGTCCACATTTCTTCACACTGTCAAGAAATTTCAAAAATACTGACACTATTGTTTACACATATCTATGGAATACAGTATGATACTTCAGGGATAGATGCTGTGGGGCGGTGGTGAGGCTCTTGTTTGAGATACTTGAATTTCGTGTCAGAGTGCATCAGACACACTTCTAATTCCAGCTTCCTGCTAATTGTACCCCCTGGGAGGAAACAGGTAATGGCTCAACTACATGAGTCCCTTTCACCCAGGTGGGAGATACTGATTGAGTCCCAAGGTGCTGGATTTGGCCTAGACCATATCCAGCATTTGAAAGCATTTAAGGAGTAAACCAATGGACAGAGAATTTTCTCTCCCTGTTGCATTGTGTTTCATAACTGAAACAAACTAAAAATCAGTGTGATTTTTTTAGTACATGCATAGGATGCATAATGATAATACAAGGGAAAGATTTATTTGTTTTTAGTAGCAAGGCAGAGCCACAGACAGAGGGGGGAGAGAGAGAGACGCAGAGAGAGAAAGAGAGTCTTCCATCCAATGGTTCACTCCCCAAATGGCCACAAAAGCTGGAGCTAAACCTATCTGAAGCCAGGGGATAGGAATTTCTTCCAGGTCTCCCATCTGAGTGCAGTGGCCCAAGGAATGGAGCTATCCTCCACTGCTTTCCCACACCATTAGCAGGGAGCTGGATTGGTTGTGGAGCAGCTGGACATGAAGTGGCGCCCATATGTGATGCCACTGCTACAGACAGACTTTAGCTTTCTATGCCATGATGCTGTAAATGCTATTTTTCTGCATCTATTGACATGACCATGATTTTTATCCTGCATTCTGTTAATGTCATGTATTTTGTTTATTGGTTTGTTTATATTTAACCATAGCTGTGTCCCAGGGAAAAATTCCACTTGTAAATGATGTAAGGTCTTTTAGGTGCATTGTTATTTGCTAGTGTTTTGTTGAGACTTTCCACATTCATTTTCATCAGGGATTGACCCATTGTTTTCCTTTTCTATTACATACTTTCCTGATTTGGAAGCAAGATAATGTTGATATTGTAAAATGAGTTCATTTCAGAAAACCAACACTTCGTTTCATTGGTTTTCTGTATTTTGAAGTTTGTGCTTCATTTATTCCTACTCTGATATATATTATTTCTTATCTTTTGAAAACCTTGGGATTTTTTTCCGTATATTTTAAACGTTCTTGGTTAGGCTATTTGATATCTTGCTATTTTGTAAATGTTGGCACTTACTGCTGCAAACTTCCCTGTTAGCACATCTCTTGCTGTATCCCATAAGTTTCGGTGTGTTTTCTTTCCATTTTTATTAGTTTTAAGGAATTTTTAATTTTCTGAATCGCTTTCTTCAATGACCTGCTATTCAATTAAAAACGTATAATTTAGTCTCCATATACTTATAAGATTTCTAGAATTTCTCTTGTTGATTTCTGATTTTATTACACTGACATCAGATAAGATACAGGATAGAATTTCAGTTTTTTGACATCTTTTTATTTCTTTTATGACCTAATGTATGGTCTATCCTAAAGAATGTTCCAAATGATGAAAAGAATGTATATTCTGCAGCTACTGGAAGAAATGCTCTGTCAAAGTTGGCCAGTTCCATTTAATCTGTGGTAAAGCTTAATTCTGACATTCCTTTGTGATTTTCCTTTGCGTAGTATATCTATCAATGAAAGTATTGACATCCCCATTAATGTTGTATTGTAGTCTGTCTCTCCAGTAAAATTTGATATTGTTTCTTTTATAAAATTAAGTGCAATGGCAGGGTTCATGTGTTTTGGTTGAATAGGTCCCTTGGTCATTATAAAATGACCTTCATTTCACTGTTTTGTCCATTGTGTTAGATATGCCTATTTTGTGTGATACAAATATAGTTACTTCTGCTCACTTTCCTCTCCACTGTTTTTGAACAGCTTTTTCAATTTTTCCTTTCACATACTTTAATCAGTTACTCTTCCTTCTAGATCAAAAATAAATGGTCCAGGTACATGCTGTGCATTCAGTATATTTATTCAGGCAGAGGAAGCTCAAGTCCTGTTTATAGGACACACTATTTCTATTTCCAAGGCTGTGCTATACAGTCATCATTGAAACGATGTTAAACAAGCAGCTAGTATCCATACTTGCAAAGTGTGTACAATTCTGACTCGTAGAGAATGTTTCCCAACAGGAAACAATAGTCAGTAAACTAGAGGGAATTTAAGGTAAAAGTGGCAGATCGGTTCTGTTAATGGCTGTTTTGATGACCTGTATTAGACATACTATACTGGTGAATGAATCAACCCTGATTAGTAAGGGTAAAAGGGAAGAATTGAAAGTGAGAAAAGTGGAGATAACACGCATAGATGGTGAGTATTAGGCAAAGATAGAAGAACTGGGTTTGAGAAAGTTTTATAATTAGTGTACAATGATAGGGATGATCTGGGTGAGAGAAACTGATGCAGGAGACAATGGAAAGGCTTTAAGGAAAAAACAAAAACCGTTAACATCTGCAACACACCTGCCATATCCATATCTGATGTAATCACTTGGTGCTTGTTCACTATGTGCTCCTGTTCACTGTGAGCCAAGGACCACTTTTATTCTCAAGTTTTGGATGAAAAGACTAGGCATACAGACACTGAGAAACTTACTTTCACTCTTAATAGCTGCATTGTGTTATTCTGGAGAACTGAAATGAGGATTATTCCATAACATTAGAATGCTAGAAATGAGTAGAGACATGATTTCTTTTTCAATGAAAATCAGATATAGGAGTGGGGTGGTTGGTCAATTTGATTTCATAAAGAGAAAGTGATTCAGATTCTAAGAATAATTATTTTTTCTAAGTATGAGAAAACACCCTTGCTTGAGATGGTGCCAAGTCCTAGAAACTCAGAGAGAAAACAAGTCAATCTGAGTTATTACACAGACTAAGGAAAGCAATTTGTTAGAGAGGTACAATATAATTTCCTGGCAATGCATAAGTGGTCATTAAAATTCACTGATGTGGGCACAGAGTAAGAGAATGTTTTTGATTCACAGATGCAAGGCAGTACAATGGAAATAGAATATTTATTCTTATAGACTTAGAATCTGAGCTGGCTAAGGAAGGACTTGGAGTTACAGAGGTGAGTATCAGTGAAAACAGTACATGAATTGGAATTCCTGATGTCTCCAGAGTGGGGAAGATGTTTAAAATGGAGATTTTTTTTTAAACTACAAGGTAGTACAGTCTAGGAGAGAAAAAGGTAAGCCAAAACACTGAGATGCCAGGTTGTGCAGATTCTGTCTGTGGATAGCAAATCACTAGAATGTAGACTATAATGAGCTAAACATTGATGTGCACAGCAACCACAGGATCCAAGCAAGACAGACAGTTGCCAGGAGCTGTTAGATGGTACTGAAAGGGAAGGGAATGGCTGATAAAATATAATTCATTAAATTCAAGAATGAATAAAAAATGGTTTAGAAGCGAGAGTGTGAAAAAGGAAGATATCCATTCTACTTAATAACAATATTTTGCCTCCTATAAGTAGAAAGTTAAATTTACTGATACCCATGCCCTGATAACAATAAATCAAAGCATGGACTACAGAAACCAAGTATGCTTTTTACAAACTGATTTATAATAAGTCAGACAGCTTTGTTAGTCATGTAAGGGGAATCACTGTGTGTGTATTATATGGCAAATATATAGAAAAGAATCATAAGTTTTTCACTTATAATCTGACAGCCTTTGCCCATAATCCCGAGGAGCACCATATTTTCCTACTTATCATTCACTGAATTTTTATGTGGTGGAAAGGTAAGCTTGTGATTATAAAATGTGCTAGAATTATGCTGTTGAAAAATTGAAAAAAACTAAGGAAAGGAAGAGAGAGGGTGGAGAATGAGTTGGAGGGAGGATAGAGTGACGTGGGAAGTGTCAAAATCTTGAATCTGTACATATGAAATAAAATTTATTCACCTTATGTAAGTAAAGATTTATTTTGAAAAAAATGAATTACTACTCCTATATGGAAGATGTGAGACAATTTAGTTGACCAATGTGCTTCCACGCAGGTACATACTAACTGTGGAATTGGCAGACTGGCAGGAAATAGAACCTGTGCGTAATAAATTGTTAGAGCTTTTGTGGTTTTGCACTTCTACTAATGCTGGAAATAAACCTAATGAATAGTCACATAGGTTGTGCTGCATTAAATAGTCAATCAACTAATTAATCAGTTGGTGGCAAAGATGGAAATTTAAATCTTATGTTTAATTGCCACATTTTAAGAATATACATTTAGCTGATTATATCTAAAAATAAATAATACTAAAAGATCATGAAAGCATTTCATAGCAACCAGCAGGCTTTTATCTGTGTTTACTGCATATCAAAGACACTAATGATCATTTTGGAAAAATTAATAAAGCTCTCATTTTTCAAAATTTTAGTATCACAGATGTGAAATATTCGTTTGAGGTAGCCCCGGATTCTTAGAACTATACTTGTTGGAATTTGTGCTTTAGAATTATTTAGTTTTAAACAGTTTAACACCAAATTCTATTTCCCAGCAGCACAAAACTCTAGTATTGTAAACTGAGCAGTTCACCAAAGACTCACTTGGCATGTCCACTATTCCATTCTTACTCTAACAGTCCCTTAGACCCACACATATGCAAGAACTAGTCAGTTTGAAGCTCCTTTTTGGAATTCTCCTTTGTGTTAAACATTATTTGTTCTATGTCCAGCATGAAAAGGAAAAAACCTACAAACGATTAAGCCCTTAATATTATAAAGTATGTGGATATTAGGACACTTTTTTCTAGGTAATATGAGGCAATATAAATGGAAAAAAGATAAATGCAGGTAAATTGAAAGAAAGGAAGTAGGTAGATTCTAAAAATAGAATTTACTGTTTTTATCTTTCCATATTGTTTTTTTGCATACAAGTTTGGCTATGCTGTGGGGGTCAGATTAACAATACTTGGAATTATTTCTGTCGTGGCATAAAAAAATGCTTTTTACATGTTTGTAAAACAGATAGCAGCTGGGGGTTGGGTGGGGAGAGGATTGGTACGATGGCTCAATGGCAATGCTTACATTGCATGCACTGGGATGCCCTAGGGGTGCTGGTTTGTGTCCTGGCTGCTCCAGTTCCCATCCAGCTCCCTGCTTATGGCCTAAGAAAGAAGAGGAGGATGGCCCAAAGCAATCGGACCCTACACCTCTGTGGGAGACCGTAAGAAGCTACTGACTTTCGGCTTTAGATCAGCTCAGCTCTGGCTGTTGCAGCTATAAAATCTTTCTCTCTGTCTCTCCTTCTCTTCATAAATCTGATCTGCCTTTCAAAAAAAGGTAAATCTTTACAAAACTATGCAGGGACAAATAAAATAACAACATCAATCCAGAGCTGAAATTCCTATAGTGGCTCACAAAGCCTGGCCTGGCCTGTATCTTCTGTCTTAATCTGGTACTCTCTGCATGGTTCTCTGTGTGGCCTCCCTGGCAGGTTCTTATTTAGGAGCCTCAGTTTCCTTTTTAATCTTGTTTGGAACTCTATTTACTTAGATATTCACATGGCTAAATGCTTCATCGCTGTGTCATGACCTCCTTAAAGAAGAATTGCCCTGCTTATATCATTTAAGATTTCTATAAGCCCTCTAAACTTCTGACTATTGCTTCACACTGTTTCTGTTTTTTAAACCACTGTATGCTTAAAACCATGTTGAGGCAATAATTTACTTTTGGATTATGTATATATTTAAACTCCATCTATTAAATGTTCATTAAAACAGACTTGTTTTTGGTCTAATATATTCTAAGATATTAAAAGAAGATCAGCACTAATTAAATATTTCTTACATAAATGAATAGAAGAGGACACAGAGCAAGATAGAGGCTGAATAAGACACTAAGATGACCACCTCCTCAGAAAAACACAAATTTGAATTACTATTTATACATAAATTCATGTCACAGGAGTTACAGAAGCCAGGTTTTAGTATAATAGCAAGAAAAGACACACTGAACAGAACAGAAAAGAAAGGTCGCCTACTTCTCTTCTCTGGTAGCTCCAAGTTGTACAGCAGGGAGAGGCATGCTCACACACACACACACACACACACACACACACACACACACACAGAGAGAGAGAGAGAGAGAGAGAGAGAGAGAGAGAGAGAGGAGAGAGAGGGAATCTAGTACTAGATATACCAGATGAAAATCAGTGTCTAATGGGATTCTGAAGCCTCTGGATGACACCTGCAGATTGAGATTTTATACTCTAGCTAGTGCCAAGAAACTGACACCTCCATCATAACATGTGGCAGACAGTGGAACAAGATTCCAAACACTGGCAAGTGGGACAGTAAGGGGAAGTTAGGACCTGGGGCTCAATTGTGGGGTCCAATGCTAATAAACCCCAAAAGCCTTTCCTCCAAGTCTAGTGTTTCCAGTGGGATCTCTAATTTCACTTTGCAGGATGGGCATATTTTAGTACATATCACCAATCCATGCTTCATTTGGGCCTGGCATGCAGCTGTAAGGTTTTTCAGGGCATAGCAAATGTGAACCAGCCTAGTGCCACACTGGTTGATTTTATTGCCCTTTCTGCACTGTTGGGAACACAATAGACACAAGAGGACTATATGTTGGGATTCAGTACTAGGCAGAAAAGTTTACATAGGCTGACATTGATTATCTCTGTCTCTAGATCAGTGTGTACAGGTGGAGACTCTGGACAAGCCTCAATGCCAAGTGGAGCCCTGTGTTACCAGTTTGGTGGATATTCATTCCAACCAGTATCATCTATGGCTGCCCTCCAGTTTCTTCCCAGCCACAGCTTCCTCTGTCCCTGCATTTGTCTTTCCAAGACTTACCTGTTGCATGTATTTTAGACTACATGAGTGACTGGGAGAAATGTCTGCCTTTCAAAATAAATCAATCAATTTACTGTTGATTAAAAGAAACTCACCACATCTCTAAGGTTACATTTAGACTTAAAACTGAAAAAATAGTGTAAGAAAAGCCAGCTAAACGAAAGTTGAAAAAAAGCAATAATAGCTATACTTACATCAAACAAAATAGGTTTTAAATCAAAAGCAGTACAAACAGATGAGGACAGTGGTGGCATAGCAGCTTAATTCTTCACCTGTGATGCTGCCATCCCATAGGGCATAGATTCTACTTCTGGCTGGTCCACTTTCCATCCAACTGTGAGAGCAGCAGTGGACGGTCCAGTGCTTTGGTATCCTGCACCATATGGGTGACACAGAGAAACTCTTGTCTGACAGCTTTAAATTAGCCCAGTTCTGGTTACTGCAATAATTTGGAGACAATACCAGCAGGTAGCAGATCCTCTCTCTGTCTCTCTCTCTCTCTGATCTCTGACTTTCAAGAAAAAGAAATAATATGTATTTTTTAAAAAGACAAGTAAGGTCATTATATAAAATATTCAATCCAGCAAGAGGAAACAACACTCACATGTGCATCCAACAGTGGGACACCCAGACACATGAAGCAAGTATTAATAAACCTTAATGGAGACATAGACTACAATATGATAGCAGGAGTTTTTAACACCCCACTTCCAGAACTGTAAAGATCATTTAGACAAAAAAAATCAATAAAATAATAGTCAAGTTCAATTGCACTTTGGATCAGTTAGATGAATCAGATATCTACAGAGTGTTTCATACAACAGCTGTGAAATATACATTCTTGTGAATAGCACATGGAAACTTCTCCATGATAAATCATATAACAGGCTGAAACTAACAGCAAATTTGAAAGGACAGATGTGACACATTGAGTATATTTTTAGATCACAATAAAATAAAATTAGAAACCAATAACAAGAAAAATGCTGGAAACTAGATGAATGGGAATGAAATAATTTACTCTTGAACAATCAATGGAACAGGGAAGAATTAAAAATGAATTCTAAAAATTTCAAGAAATAAATAAAAAGGGAAACACAACAAATCAAGTCTATGTGATAGTGCAAAGGTAGACAAACAAGACATATAGTACAATCAACACCTGCATCAAAACCAGACAAATTTAAACAAACAACTTATCATTGCTTCTTAAGCAATTATAAACACAAGAACAAGTTTAACTCAAAATTGGTAGGAAGAAATTATAATTAAAATTTGATAATCTAGGAGGAATGAAAAATTCCTGGAAAATTAAGAGCTTGTCAAGACTGAATCACAAAGAAGTGGAGTATCAGAACATATCAATAAAAAACAGCAAGACTTGATCAGCAATTCAAAGCTTGTCATTAGCCTCTTAAAGGAGGTCATGTGCACAGAGCAGGAGGGGATCCCAGAGCAGGCCAGAAGGATAAGAGGAGGTCTGTATCCTAGTTCCAGTGAGACCCCTGGAGGCCTCCAATGGGTTTTCACTACAGACGCAGTGGATACTTCGAGTATTGTCAGTATGGGCACCAAGGGTCATATCCCGACTGCCAAGGAGTTCACAGGGAATTTGAGTATCCTTACAAGCCGAAAACTCTGAGGTCACTCATTTCCTATTGGATTTCCCACATGGGATTGAAGCAGCGAAGTAATTTTCTTATAGGGTCTGGTGACATTGACATTGGAACAACAGCCAGGTGGTTCTCAGAGTTAAAAGAACTGTAAATTTCCTTCTGGACTCAGCAGAGGAGCTTTCTCTAGTCCTTACTTAGTTCCAGGTTTGGCTTCCCATCCTCTCTTGCACTGACCATCATGATGGCTCACGAGCCCCAAAATTAACTCAGATAGACAAAGGGAAGCTAATATAGAAAGTTTTGAACAGACAGGGAAAAAGTCAGGTGGCCTATAATTGCTTAGCCTGTACCTTTCTGGTCATGCTAGCAATGTTGCCTTTCCTAGACCTCATTAGGTAGGATAAAGAGTTCAGTTCTTCCTCGCTTGCTAAGTTATTGGGAATTTCTCTGCTCACTTGCCTAAGACTTTTCTACTCTTCAATTGTTAATATATGGCTTGTTAGAGTTACAACACTGTTTTGATTACACTAAAATGATGAAATTCTATAAAATCTTTCTTGAATACTATAAACTAAGTTTAAATTAAAAATGCTTGTCATTAAGAAAAGCCCAAATTTATTACTAAATTATATCAAAGTATTGATGTCAATTCTTTCAAATTATTGCAAAAATAGAAGAATGGAGAATTCTCCTGAACATTTTTATGAGTCCAACATTACCTTGAAAACAAAATCATACCAATAATAAGTGGAGAAAGCCAATTTCAGCTGGCAACAACCAACACATTTGACAGAGAAAGCTACAGGCAATACAACACAGTCTCTTGGAAATATATTTTAATTCTAAATAAATATGATTATTTGTTATTCCAAATCGGTGTGGTTATCAGAAAGAAATTCTATATGGTGTTCTAATTTTTAAAAGATGCTTCATTAGTTCAGTGCACAGCATTCCCTGAGATCTCTTCCTTTCAATTAAAATTAAATGACAAATGAGATGTAACACTCATTAAATTATGCTATTTATCATAGCATTAACATTTAATAGGTTAAATCACATTTACCAATTCTCTTTAACTCATGATAGTGAGTTTTATACTGCAATGGGTGTGGATTTTGTATGAGATCATTGATTTATCAATATACTGCAAGAATAATATCCCAAACCATCTTTTCTAATTTTTTACTCTTACTTCTCTTATCATAATGCATCATTTTATATACAACTTAAGTAATATCTCATGAATATATATGAGGCATTTTTATCCTCATTCAATCATAACCATTCTGTAATTTCACTTGTGACTCTCTGTTTATTTAGAAGTATTCTGATTTCCTGATTTCCAGATATTTTTCAAATGAATCATCATCAATTTTTTTTCTCTCTCTAGTGAGCAAAATTTACAGCACAGCAGTCAGGAGGGGGCTCCAAGGAAGGACGCTTGGACACACTTGCCATTGTGGGGTCCCTTGTGCTCAGCTCAGAGAAGCAGAATAACAGCTAACAAAGGACAAGGAGAAAACCCTTCAGAGGGCTCTGTAGTCTGTTCATGATCAAACAAAAATTTCAACAGAAGCGTGAGTTTTGTAATTTCATCATGCTATTCTCACAGTAAAATTAGATTCTAATGGGGGGGATAGAATTGGTAATTTGTTCTTGCTAAAGGCAACCTCTGGGGAAAAAAAACTTTGTCTGCTCTTAAAGGAACTTAGCACTTTTCCTCATTCTAACAGGTGCCTGACTTAACTGTCCCTTAGCTCACCAAATTCTCACATTTTGCACCTCCTTCCTGGGGAGGGAGAAGGGAGACCCCAGTACCACATAAATTGTACCAACTGTATCAACTAAACTGTATCAACTAATAAAAAAAAGCTCTGAAACTTAAAAAAAAGAATTTTGGAGCAATTTTTAATTTATTTATGTTATGGTTAGTAAAGGAGAATATATATGAGCTAAGCTATGTTTAAAATTGTTAATATTTGCTTTATGTGTCAGAACATGCTCTATTCTGCCAAATGCTTTATGAGAACTTGAAATACATGTGTGTTACACTGTTGTTGGATGCACTGTTCTATACATATTAGTTCATTGATGTGTTGTTGAAGTTTTCAAGCTCCTCTTCTCCACCAGTTCTACTGAGGAGTGGGAGAGGAGAACTTCTTTCACAAATTGTGTATTTGTTTGTTTCTTTTTAATTGTGTAAATTTTTTTCTCATATAATTTGAGTTTTTCTTGTTAAATGCAAGTAATTTAGGAGTGTTATGTTTTATTGTTCAGTTAAACTAAATAATATGAAATGTTATTCTTTCAGGAAAGCATTAATTGATATGAAGTCCATTTGTCTTACATTAGGTAGTCATTCCAGGTTTCTTTTAATGAATGTTGGCACAGTTCTTTGCATTCTTTTACTTTAAATACACATTTGTCTTTTTTTTATTAATTATTTTGCATTCTGTGACAGTTTCATAGGCTCTGGGAATCCCCCCACCCCTCCCCACGCCCCTCCCCCCTGGTGGATTCCTCCACCTTGATGCAGTATTACAGTTCAAATTCAATCAAGATTCTTTCCTTGCAAACGTATACCAAGCATAGAGTCCAGCTACTTATTGTCCAGATGGGTTGAACAGTTTCTTGGGGAGACCATTTCTGGTCCGAAGTTAGAGCTGGCAGAATATCGTCCCAGTCAATTAAGAGTCCCAATATAACATCAACAGCAATTTGCAACATTATGGAATTGACATGGTTTTGAGTAACCAGTATACACATTTGTCTTTACATTTAAGGTGGTTTCACCTTGACAAAGTAACATTGCTTTCTATACAGCTGATAATCTCTTTAATTAGTGAATTTAAACATTTTAGTGCTGCATAAATATTTATATAGTTGCGCTAAAATCTACCCTCTTGCTATTTGTTTTTCATTTGTTCCATCTGTTCTTTACTTCTTTTTCTCTTTATTTCTTGCCTAATCATTGCTCAGCAATTTGCATGATTATATTTCATCTCCCCAATTAGCTCATTAAAAATATACCTTTTAAAATGTAGTGTTTGCCAGAGTTTTATGTGTACACCATTAATAAAAGTGTATTTCCAAATATTATGCTGCTTCATTTAAAACCCCAGAACAGTACCTTAGCAATTCCTCATTTCTACCTATCTGCTATCAATTCATCTATTTTATATTTATGCATGAAGTGAAGCCCATATACATTGCCACCAGTTTTACCTAGATACTTAGCTATTTTCCAGAACAATCAAAACAAAAAGGATATCTTTAATATTTATTACAATTTTAGCTGTTTCTAGAGATTTTCATCATTGTGCATATGTACAAATGTATAATAAAGCTTATGCCTAGTATCAGTCCTTTTACTTAAAAATCTATTTTTATTAATGTTTGATATGACTCATGCCTGCTGATAAGTTGTTTTCAATATGTGTTCCATATAAGCATGTATTCTTCAGTCTCCAAAACTATTTCACTTTTATTTTTAAAATAAATTCTATCATTACTTTTTTGGTAGTTAATTTCATTACTGATATACTAAGTACATTTATCCATTAAGTTTTGTAAGAGAATGTACAATTTTCTGCAATTTTAAAGTTTTAAAATCTTTGAGATAATGTATTTTTAATTTACATTAAAAACATTAATGCTCTTCAAAATAAAGAGTTCAAGTAAAAAGTCAGAAGACTGTTCAGAAGGAATATAGGGAAGAGCTATAACAATAAAATGATGTCAAATGTCAATCTCATATAGTACATATAAAATCATCAAAGATCAGTAAAACAATAGTAATATATCATTCTTAACCAAGATAAAAGACAAAGTTTGACAAAAATATATTTTCAGCAGTGCTAAATTTATTCAGAAGCAAGAGAGTAACAAATGCTAGCTTGGATTTGGAGAAGGAGTATTCATATACTGTTGGTGGGAATGTCAATTTGTGCAGCTACTGTGGAAAACAGTATGGAGATTTCTCTAAAGGCTAGAAATGAACCTGCCATATAATCCAGCAACCCAACTACTGGATATATACCCAAAATATATGAATGTGTTATATCAAACTATGCTTACAGCAGCATGTTAACAAGAGTCAGAAATTGAATTCAATCAAGATGTGAGCATCAAAAGAATGGAAAAAGAAAATGTGGTATATATACACCACAGAATTTTATTCAGCTATATAAAATAATTAAATTTCCATTTGCTGAAAAATTAATCAAATTGGAGGCACCATGTTGAATGAACTAAGCTGTACACAGAAAGACAAATATCATGTGTTTTCCCTTATGTGGGAGCTAAAGTAATGATATATTACTTTATTATACACATATACATCTATATACAATTTATAATATATATACAGATATAAAGAAATATATAAAATATATATATAGATATATATAAAGAAATGGCTGAGTCTATTAGTATTGTTAACATTTCTTCTTCACCCTGTGACAGAGGAAAAGAGTGACTGAGTGGGATCTTCCACACCCTAGTAAACATCTCAGTTAGCTACAATGCCCAGGATTAGCTGAGAAACCTGGAACTCCATCTGGGTCTTTCATGTGGCAACAGTCACAAGTCCTTGGTTTATCATCCACTGCTTTCCCAGGCACTTTAACAGGAAACTGGTTCTGAAACAGAATAATCAGGGCTCAAACCCATGATCTGATGTGCGATGCCAGCGTTACAGGCGACAGAACCTATGGTACCACAATGTCAACTTTTTACTTATTTTTAAAAAGATGTAGTTATTTATTTGAAATTCGGAGAGAGAGAAAGAATCTTCTGTCTGCTGGTTCACTCCCTAAATGGCTGAAACAGCTGAGACAGCCTGAAGCCAGGAGCTTCTTCTGGGTCTCCCAAGTCCCATCGTCCACTACTTGTTTGCTATTGTTGTTGTTTGCTTGATTTTTTGGTTTTTTTTTTTTTAAGATTTATTTATTTTTATTACAAAGTCAGATATACAGAGAGAGGAGGAGAGACAGAGAAGATCTTCCGTCCGATGATTCACTCCCCAAGTGAGCCACAACGGGCCAGTACGCGCCGATCCAAAGCCGCGAACCAGGAACCTCTTCCAGGTCTCCCACGCGGGTGCAGTGCCCCAATGCATTGGGCCGTCCTCGACTGCTTTCCCAGGCCACAAGCAGGGAGCTGGATGGGAAGTGGAGCTGCCGGGATTAGAACCGGCGCCCATATGGGATCCCGGGGCATTCAAGGCGAGGACTTTAGCCACTAGGCCAGGCCGCCAGGCCCCTGTTTGCTTGCTTTTTAAGATCTATTTATTTTTATTGGAAAAGCAGATTTATAGAGAGAAAAAGATACAGATACAGCTTCAACTGGCCGCAATGGCTGGACCTGAGCTGGAGCCAGGAGCTTCTTCCGAGTCTTCCACATGGGTGCAAGATGTCAACACTTTGTGGCATTCTCAGCTGCTTTCCCAGGTCATCAGCAAGGAGCTGCATGGGAAGTGGAGTAGTCAGGACACGAACTGGTGCCCATATGGAATACTGGTGCATGCAAGGTGAGGATTAAGCCACTAGGTCATCACACTGGGCCCCATCTTCCACTACTTTCCCAGGCACATTAGCAGGGAGCTGGATCAGAAATGGAACAGCTGGAATTTGAACTGTGGCTCATTGGAGATGCTGGTGTGCAGGTGGTGACTTTACTTGCTTAACCATGGTGGCAGCCCATCTTTAACTGTTTCATCTGCTGCAATGGATCTTCATCAACTCTGGCAGTGATAGACTTGTCTTTTTTTTTTTTTTCAAAAAGTTAAAATTGAAAGCTAAAGGTGATTTTTGAAGGGATTTGTTGCTTGCATTGGTGGCCTTTGTGTTCCTCTGAGACTTAGCCCTAGATTTTGATTGTTTTCCTGCCCTGGCAGTACAATTTCTCATGAGCACCTACCAAATTTGCACAGAAAAGAAGCTAAGTGGTTATAAATTCCCTCTTTGTTTATCACTCTTATAGATAATGCTGTTTCACTCCCACCTACAAGCAGCTTTCAGCAAATCATTAAATATTTAAGATATTGACTTGACTTTCTCTCACGCTTTGAACTTTTGCGATAAGTGTCTATTTCATCTTCTGTTGGAGCTGTTTATTTTTATTAGATTTTAGGCCACTTGGAAATCCTATGACCTTGGTTTTCTACATCTAATGAAATCACGGTTTTGCAGTTGGTTCAGCTTTTTTGTGTGGTAGAAACAATGCTTTGTCCAGCTTTCAACACCCTCAGACAAGGAGACTTGAGGATACCTTTGAAAGTAGAAAGTGATCCTGTGTTCTAAACTGGAGCAGGCATTCTGCCAAGCTTACCAGGAAGTGAGTCTATTCTATGCATGGGGTCTTTTTTACTGTGTGTCTGAGATGCCACTTAACTTTTAGGTGAAATGCCCCAGCTCTATTGGTGAAAATCGTCTTTTAATGCTACTGCTTCTGAATTGATTCTCTAGTCTGGTTTGACAAACCTTATCTACAATTTTTTACTTCAATATTTATATGTGATATTGATCTGATCTCCCTCTTATCCTTGTAGCTGTGGTTTATTTTCATGACTTAAAAAATAAACTAGTAAGTTTTTTTCTGCTTTGCATATATTCAACATCTGTAGATAAAGCATTATTTTAATAAATTTACATATATATATATATATAAAGATACATTTATTTGAAAAGCACAATAATATACACAGGAAGGGAGAATGAGAGAGCCAGAGGGAGAGGGGTAGACAGGGGGAGAAACACACAAGAGGGAGAGAATCCCTCCAAATGGCTAAAACAGCCAGGAGTGGGCCAGGCCAAAGCCAAGAAACAGAAACATCCAGACCTCCCGTGTGGGTGGCAGACACAAAAGTATCTGTTGTTCAGGTACATGAGTAGGAAGCCTAATTGGAAGGATGGAGTATCTGGGAAGCAAACTAGAACACAGATAAGGAAAACAAGTAGCAGCTTAATCCACTATGTTACAACATTCACCCCCCAAAACGTACACACTATACAATACATATAACACATCACAACATATACAATGACTATCTGGCAATAAAAATAAACTTAAAAAAAGAATTGGTAATTGATCTATGAGTCCTTGAGAAAATGGAAAGGAACAAGATCACTGCTTGCTATTATATTTGTGTATTTATTTTTTCATGTATGTATTTATTTAAAAAGCACAGTTAGAGAACAGATAGAAAAATAGAGGGAGAGATCTCCCATTCATCGTTTCATGCTCCTCATGCCCACAACAGCTAGGGCTAGCCAGGAACTCCATGTGGGCTTACTGCTTGGGCCGTGTCTGCTGCCTGCCCGCCCAGATGCACCGGCCAGAACCTGGAGCAAGCACTCAGCCTGGATGTGAGCAGCTCAGACAGCAGCTCAACTCACGCTGCCACGTTATCCCCACCACAGTTTTGCTAGCTGTGACTGGTTCCTCAGTTTCAGCATTTTAAATCCAAATGTTTAACACACATTTTCTTATTTGTTTTACTAATCCAGGAAAAAAGTGCTTTAGTAAGAAAGTAATTATAAATTATATTGTTTTGGTATATATTCTATTGATGCCTGTTTTAATCCCAATTAACTCTGCTGGGTTTAGGTACGTTCCTTTTTTTTCAATATTCTTGACTTGTTAGTCTTGGTTGATTTATTCTCACTTTTTATTAGCTAATAAAGCATTAAGACTGTAAATTCTCTTATAAACATCAGCTTGATTGTAAGTTTCAGCACTTAGTATTGCTTCTAAGTATTTGATTGCACTTTCAGTTTTCTCTTTTCTTTAAAACTTAAAGTTGATTTTATATTTCATGTATTTAATATTCACGTGCTCTCTATTCATGCTAATTGTACTCTTATTGCATGTCATGTTAGTTTTAGTTAGTCGAGAGGTAGATGCCAAGGCAGGATTAATGTGTAGGAATTTAATTAGAGGAGATCCTTGAGTGAAAGAAAGCAGGGAGCAAACTGGCAAGGCTGGGATACTCAATGCAAAGCTGTCCATGTGTGCAGAGAGGGTGAGCAATTAAATGGAAGTAACTTAGACAAGTTCGCAGTGTAAGGTTTTGACACTGCTATTGACTATTTCTGCAAATACTTGGGGCACGTATCTGTCTAATTGTAACAACTGTATTCAGTCTTTCTTGGAGGTATCAGGTGATGCATAAGCTTGGAACAACGAGGTGAATGATGCCGAAACACAGCATCACAGACCTCCTTCAGTTAAGGGTCCTACACAAAGGTTCCCCTCCACAAAAGTTCCTAGAGATGAATTCTTATAGCAATTATAGATCTTGTGTATATGTGCTCTATATAATTTCTGATGCAGATTTTTAAAATATATTCTTTTGTGCAAGATGAATTGTATTTTGTGAATACTCCCTAGCATTTATGAGACAATAATCCATACACAGTATCTCTAAATCTAGGAAATAAATAATCATTATCCAATTCCTTGCCTTCAATTTTTACTTTCTAGCCACTTCATCTGTCAAAGACTCAGAGCAGTGTTTCTTTCTGATTTAGCTTTATATATTTCTCAGTATTCAATTCAGGGGAATACAAGTTAACCTATCTGAATAACAAATATTTATCTTTTCTCCCCAGATAGTTCTTCCAATTGAATTCCACTTCTTTGTGCTAACATTGTAAACGTATGCTTTCTCTATTTGTATTTACCTTTATTTCTACTCATTCACCACATTTAAACAAAAACTCCTTGTTTTTATATGATACAAGTATTTCAATTTTACTTTCTGAATACAAGCGTTTCATTTTTAAAATAGTGAATAACCCATACACATGAAAGTGATAAACAAAGCCTACTTCAGTCATATTAAGCTATGTATCTTATATTTGTAGATGGAAGGTTATTTTATCCTTATTTATAAATTTTATATCTTGATGTAATTTTTCCTTTAGTGATTGTGAACTTACTTGTTTTATGTATTCATTGCTTAGAATTAGCATTTTTTAAAAATTTTTTATTATTTGAAAGCCAGAGTTACAGAGTAGATGAACAAGTTTTTATCTGTTGTTTCACTCCCTAAATCACTACAAAGCCTAGGACTGTGTCAGGGCAAAGCTGAGGGCTAATATTTACGTGGGAGGAACTGGGCCATCTTCCCCTGCTTTCACACCTGCACTAGCAAGGGGGTGCATCAGAAACAGAGCAGCAAAGCCCACATTATGGCACAGGAGTTAAGCACCTGCCTGCAACACCATCTCCCACCCAGCTCCCTGCCTGTGGCTTGGGAAAGCAGTCAAGGACAGCCCAAAGCCTTGGGACCCTGCACCCGCATGGAAGACCCACGGCTCCTGATTCCTGGCTCCTGGCTTTGAACTAGCTCAGCTCTGGCCATTTCTGCCACTTGGGGAGTGAACCAGCATATGGAAGATCTTTCTCTCTGTATCTCCTTCTCTTTCCAATAAAAAAAAATAAATCTTTAAAAAAAGTTTTTCTCTATTTTACAGAAGTTTTATGCGTTCATATCATATGTCAAAAGCTTTAACCAACTTTTTGCATTTTAGTGTGTATGACATAAGAAAAGTACTCAACATCATCTTCTGCATGTGGTTGTCTAGTTCTTGCAACACCAAAAACTTGTGAAACACTGAAAGTTTTTGCTGCTTTCCTCACATGGTATATTCTTGTGACTCTTAATTCTGACATCCCTATTTTGTCTTACTGATGATATGCCTATTTCTTTGCATTTTAAAATTTATTCCTTCCTATATTCCCCACTGATCCACCTCCTTCCTTATTTCTTATTCTTCTTGTTTAATTTACACAATGTCTTCTTTTCATTTCACTTGATAATCACAAGCTTAGCACTCCATTAGGTAAAGATGTTCAGAAATAACTAGTAGAAGAAAACCCTACTATTCCTCAAGAGCACAGACAGACTATAAACAATTGATCAAGTCCCAGACGTCCCGTTCATACCCACAGATTATAATTGTTGGTACTCTGTATTAGTTGCTACAGATCATGGAAAATATATGATACTTATCTTGTAGGGATTGACTTATTTCACTAGAGGTTTCCAGTTGCACCCATTTGTTGCAAAAGACAAAATTCCTATGGATGAGTAGCATTCCAAAGTGTTACACAATCTGTTTTCTTTTAAAAATTATTTTAAAATAGTTGTCCTGCCACTTCATTCCTCCTGGATGCTGAGGCCTAGATGGAGTTATTAATGTAGAGGTTATTTGCATGGAGGAAATGTTTGCGAAAGGTAAACGGAAGAGGAAACATGATTAAACAGAGAGAGCTTGCAGAACACAATGCAAATCTGACTGCTAGCTTTAAAAAGGAAGGGATCAAGGAGCAAGATTAAGCCAACTAGAGTTTCAGACCAAATCAAGCAGGAGCTGCCCAATAAAGGTTTCTGTATTATGCAGAAGTGTTCCATCATGGTATATCATTGGCTAGAGGATGCTCGGGAACTGTGTGGCATGCCTGGAACATAGAATGATCTTGAAGGCTCTGCTATGTGGAGCCTGTCAGCTCACTACAGACCTTGCCTCTGAAAGGCATGAACATTCTTGATGTGAAATTTGAGTGAGGCATTCCATGGCTACCTCAGCTGCACTATATCACATAATGTCCACAGCAATTACTGTGTTTTATTGATCATAAGGCTCACTGCCATGCTTGTTGGTGTCTATCCACACATAGGATTTTTATATGTATTATTACACTGATTAGGTTTATTCTATATGCATTACATTTTGGTAGGCATTTAGGTTATCAAATTGGTGCCAAAACTGAGAACATTTTTCTGCTTCTCTGATAGGTGACTCACGCAAGATCATTACGAATTATTAAACTACACTATACCAAACATACTGCTTTGTATTAGTATCCTACAGAGAATATTTTATTTTGGCATGTACTATTTCAGATGCAAATATTACATAATAATGTAATTGAAAAAAGATTTTGTTATTATTATTACTAATTTTCAAAACAAATTAAGAGTACTGCTTGGGTATAGTGGGTTAGGCTACTGATGGTGAAGCCTGCATGCCATATGGGAGTACATGGGTCTGAGTCCTACTTCTGTTTCTTATCTAGCTTCCTGATAATCTGGGAGACAATATGTTATGTGTCAATTATCTGTGTCCCTGCCACCTAAGTGGGAGACCCAGGAAGAGTTTCTGGCTCCAGCTTCAAGTCTGTGGGTATTAGGTGAGTAAATCAGATGAGAAGATTCTCTCTTGCTTTCTCTCTCCTTCACCCTCTTGCTCTCACTCTTGCTCTGTCCTTCAAATACTAAAACTAAACTTAAAAAGAATCTACTTTAAAAAGCCATGTATGACAATGCATGTAAATTTGTATTGCCTTTGTTTAATACTTGTAAGTTTTTTCAAACTGACAACTTTGTGTTCCTGTAACCAGAGCTTCGTCTTGGTTCTATTTTCATGTCATCATTTGTTACGTTAATTCTGTACTTTTATGCTTTCCTCTATTGCCATATAGCAATCTTATTCCTTTTTCTAAGCTATGGGACAACTGTTAACTTCTGAAAAAAAACCCTCTTACATACAGTGTTTAATATATTGGCCAGTACGTTCACTGAGTCTTAGAAAAAAATAATTACGTGTGTTTATTGATTCACTAGTAATTATGTGTCTCACTGTCTTAGCAAAATGGAAAACTGTTGATCATTTATAAAAAGTCTTTATCTGTGTTTTCATTAGACATAAGGTGCAGAAAACCTGGAGGATTACATAATGTTTTCTATGAGCCAGGTCTAAGACTGATGTGTAATACTTACATCGGAGTTCCATGGGTTCATACTCAGTAGCCAACAAGAGAGATGGGCAAATGGGCATAACCCTTTGAAGTTTAAGGAACTAACTTTGTTGAGCAGAAAGCAATTCCTGTCACATAAGTCTTAGCAGATGAAATAAAATTTTCATGATCTGTGGTTGATTCTCTTGTAAAAACTCCAAGAAAATACTAGAATTTGTGTGTGTGTGTGTTATTGTTGTTAATGTTTTATTACTCTTCTAAGCTGTACTAGTATCACAGGATTGTGGCCCATAAGCTACACCCCCCAAACACATTAGCCCACCAGAAATTACACACAAGTATTTTAAAAATGTGTGCAGCTGTGGGGGTAGGAACTGAAGGTTTCCAGGTCTAGAGGGGGAGACATTGGATCTGGGGTGTAAATTAAAAGATAATGAGAAGAAAATAGAAATAGTCCACTTTAAATCACTTTTAAATTCATTTTCTTCAGAGCAAACTTCTTGCATTCGTTTATTGGTTCATTTTAATTTGCTAAGTTTTCTATCACCTCAATAACCACTAGCTGGGAGTTTTCTCAAGGCACTTTAGAGACGTAGGCTCAAACTTAACAGTCCCATTTGCATACTTTATTAAAATACACAAGTATACTTCAGAAACTGTGGAAAACAGCATTAAGGAAGTTTATTGTGGTGCAAAATATCTTAATAGCATGCATAGTTTTTGCATAATACACTTTCCATGAATTTTTAAAATTTCCTTTGTATGTGGTAAATAGTGCTGGGGCTTCTAATTGATCGGGACAATATTCTGCCAGCTCTACCTTCAGAACAGAGAAGGTCTCCCCAAGAAACTGTTGAATTTAACTGGACAATAAGATGCTGGACTCTATGCTTGGTATATGTTGGCAACGGAAGAATCTTGACTTAATTTGAACTGTAATACTGCAACAAGGTGGAGGGATCCACGATGGGGGGGAGGGTATGGGGAGGGTATGGGGGAATCTCAGAGCCTATGAAACTGTCACATAACGCAATGTAATTAATAATAAAAAAGATACAAAAAAAGTTTTTCTTATAGATGCACTTTATTAAAGGTAGATTGAGAGTAGTCTGACCAAACATTTCCCTACATACTTCAGAAAGAAGTAGGCAAGCAACACTTTCATTCTGCCTGAAAGTTAAGCCAATTTATTTCTATTTGCTTTTCAGACAATTGAAAGGGATGGCCTGCTTGTGAATTGTCTTTTTATGAATCAATGTCTAACAAAGACATCAACAGATTTATGTTACCAATTATAATCTTCTCTAACAGGCATGAAAAGTCAACAGTATTTTTAATGGAATCTACTGTAATATCATTTTTTTTCTTTCATCAGTTAAAAAGAATTCAGGGATTTAACTAAAGTTATGTTTCAAGCATAACTTAGATTTACATTCCTTTTTATTCTGTCTCTATCGCAATGGTATATGAAGAGAATTTATTTCAAGTAACATCTCCTCTTAGTAGCAGATCATTTCTTCCCAATAATACATAAATATGTATATGCAGACTATATATACACACATATACATATATACATTCACACAGATATACATATGTACTGATATGCTTCATGTGCACACTTTTTTTCTATTACCCTAAATTGCATGTGGTATTAAGTATCATGACTTACTGTTTTAAATGAAACTCGGATCATTTGAAAAATTTTAAAATGACCTTGAAATTTTCATTTAGTATGTATTTTATGTATTTGTTTATGTTTTTCCTACCTGAAACTTTTTCATGTGCTCAAATCTCTGTCTTTCCTGTCCCTGCTTTTAATTGTCTTAACCATGAAACCGTAAACATTTCTTTAGGACAACGGCTTATCATTTTGATTTTGTTTTCTTTACTCAGTTCTTTTCCTTGAAATCCTTTCATCAGTATGTCACAGTTTCTACATGTGTTCTTGCTGTCTGTTTTCATTTCCTCTTGTTACTCTACTTCCTAATCAAAATTTTGAAAGACTTCTCAAGCTTATTTCCCATACAGCTAATTTTATATTAATCAATATACTGTGCATTGCTTTCACTGTGCTCATTATTTTACCAATGCTTTTATTATTTTAAAATCTGCATTTAGGCTTTTCAGATTTGGGATTAATTTCATCTGAAGTTTTTCCAACCAAATTTTATACATTATCTTCTAAGAAATACTGACCGAATATTTTCCGATTGAGACATGAAAAAATACTCAGGCGCCCTAGCTGTCAGTGAAATACAAATGAAAACCATCTAACTCCACTAAGATTAGCCTACAATCAGAACTCTAATAACAATACTGGCATGGATGTGGGGAGAAAGGTACCATCCTTCACTGTTGGTGGGAGTGTAGGCTAATACAACCACTATGGAACTCAGAATGAAGCATGCTAATAGAACTGAAAATTTACCTGCCATACAACCCAGCTATCCCACTTTTAGGAATATAGCCAAAGGAAATGAAATCTGCATATGAGAAAGGAATCTTCAATCCTATATTCACAGCAGCACAATCTACAATAGCAAATAGAGGGAAGCAACCCAGATGCCCATCAAAAGAGAGTGGATAAAGAAACTGGCGCCAAGCCAGCCGGGGGGTGGTGGTGGCCCATGGGGGCCTGAGAATGCAGGCTTGGGTGAGGGGAGGGCTAGAGGCATAGCATCAGTGGGGCATGTGGGAACCTGGAACTAAAGTCTAGGTAGGTAGAGCAAATCTGAGGGTTTCCCCCATGTGCTTGGTTCTAGGTGGGTGAGGTGAGGAGAGGGAAGAGGAGAGCCCCGGGTCAAGATGCTGTCTTGGTGTGCTGGTGGACCAGGCCTGAAAAACATCAATGAGTCTGGACCTTGTGTGTGTGTGGATAGGTAATACACCAAGGCCACCACATGTGCCAGGAGCTTGGGACTCTAGTGGGTGAGCACAGCTGTGCAGTAGCACATCATGTGCAGGGCTTCTGAAAGCTAGGCTAGAGAACTCATGTGCTTCTGGGCACAAGGATTGTGGATTGATTAGGGAAAGGGGCAAAGGAGATATGGGCAGGGAGGACCATTGTGGGAGTGTGTTGTGGGTGAGGAATGACTCCTGAGGAAATTCCAACAACAAGGTCACTGTACTTGCAAGTGAGCGAGGAGATTGAGTCCTGGTGGTTTGCATGGGCGAGTCCAGAAGACCTTTGTGGGTTAGATGGATTCACCAGCCCACATGGGAGACCTGAGCTGGGCTTTTTAGCATAGAACACTGCTGACCAACACATACCAGTACACATGAAAGCAAGGGTTGGGGGCCTGTCTGGCAGGGCTAGATCACAGTACCAGACAGTGAGTGTCAGAATAGGAAACGGGCAATGTCAGTCTGGGTCATGACACTAACCAGCACATGAGAGAACCAGGTCTGGGGGTAGATTCTGTGGGAAACTCTCCTTGTGGGCCACAGCCTCTGCTGGTGAGCATGTGGTTCAGGCCTTGGTGTTGGGTAGGCCAGGCAAAGTAGCTACACCTATTGGCAAGTGTGTGGGATGATTCTGGAAGAGGGTGAACAGGGAAGGGCCAAGCAAACCTTAGCCCACTAGCAAATGCAGAAACCAGAATGGAGTGAGGGTTATGTCAGGATAGGCTACCATACTTACAGGTTTGCAAGAGCCAATGATGAGAACAGAATGAGCAGGGCCAGGATGCAGCACCTGCCAGCAAGAGTTGGGACTAGGTGCCAGCCGAGTTAGGCCAGGCTGCAGCATCTGAAGGCAAAGGCCAAGACAGGTGAAGAGTTTTGCTAACCCACCCTAGCTGGGTGGTGGTTCCCACTGGTGACCATTGAGGGCTAGAATGAAGGCTCCAATCTGGTTTGGACATGGCTGCAGTGTCCCTCAGCATGGGGGTAGATGGAGTCTGGGTGTTCAAGACTAGGGATAGACTCCAGGACCCATTAGTGGTTGTACTGTTTTTTGATTGTTTGTTTATTTTTTTAGCTATATCCCTGTGTTTTGATGTTTTTTATTTCAGTTTGGTTCATTCCAAGTAATCTCTTTTCTCTAGTCGAATTTTTTCCCAAGAAACTTCTGTGTTCCCTTTTTGTCACTTGTGTGTTGGTTACTGAGTGGCACTTTTTTTTCATTGTACTGTAATTTGTTGTTGTTGATGATGTTGTTGTTGTTGTGGCTGTTCTAACTCATACCAGTTGTTGACCTTGTTTCATAGATTCTCACTTGTGGTAATGTATAGTGATGGAGTACTAAGGTCTATCATAAACAGACGTGGGGGTATAATGGAACAGGCATCCCTGCATCCAGACAAAAGATGGAATCCCAAAAGAATCACGGTAGGTGTAGGATGGGCTGGGCTAGGTCTCTGCCCTTGCTAAGCAATGGTGAGCTGTGTTTGGGTGTAGACTAGGCTTGGCTGGGCTGTAGCAAACAACAGTAAGAACCAGAATGGGTGTGAGTCAGTCAGGAAAGGCCACTGATCCTGCTAGCATAGAAGGTGGACAAAGTCGGGCTGGGCCATGGACCCATCTGTGTATAGGAGATCTGCCATTGGAAGAGGTTTTGATGGAGTAGCTTGGGGAACTCCTCTGTTGCGATGTAGTCCCTGCAGGTGAATGTAAGAGCCAAGATAGAGCGAAGCCCAGCCAAGGCCAGGTAATGGTACCCACCAGCATATGTGTGGCTCAGGTGTGGGGCGAGCCAGGCTGAGCAAGTTTGTATCACCTGCTGGCAGATCTGAGAGCCAGAATGGGATGAGAGACAAGCTAGGTCAGGCCACAATACCAGCCAGTTTGCATTAGGGCTGTAATTGGAGGCTGGCTTGACTGGGCTAGGCTATAACCCCCACTAGCGTGAGCTGGAACTGGTTTATGTGAAGGCCAGGCTGGGCCAGGCTACAGCACCTACTGCATAATGACGAGGTGAGGTGGGTCATGCCAGACTGGGCCGTAACACCCACCCAGCACACATGAGACCTAGAGAAGAGGGGGTTCAAAACCTGTAAGGAGGCTACAGGAGGCTCCCCTACTGGGCCACTACTCCCACTGGTAACTGTAGAGCTAGGATTGAGGGTAGACCAGGCTATGCTTGGCCACAACACCTATTGGCCTCCAAGTAAACAGGGTTAGGGTGAAAATCAGGCTGAGCAGACTGTATCCACTGGTGCATGCATAAGCCAGAGTGGGTGTGGGTTAGTTTGGATTTGCCACAGCACCAGCTGGCATGTGTTGGCACTGGGAGCAAATTTTGTCAAGCTAAACTGCAGTACCACCTGGAGAGTATAAGAACCGGGAATGGGAGTGGGCCCAGTGGGGAATCAGTGGGCACCTCCCTCTTGAGTTGCCAGTCTCAATACTGACCATGAGAACCAGGACTGGGGCAGGCATGGCTAGACACAGAGTGGCCCTCACAAGCATAAGTGCAGGCTGGATGGTGGGGCTGGTTTGGTTAAACTAGGCTTCAATGCCTATTGACATGTACAAGAGCTGAATGGGATGTGGAACAGACTAGACCAGTTTGCTGCACATACTGGCAAGCACAGGAACCAGGGCAGTGGGCAGGGGTAATGGGGGTTATTCTGGGTCACTCTGACTAGGCCGCAGCTCCTATTGGCTTACGTGAAGGCCAAGTGTGTGGTGGGTAGGACTGAGCTGGGCTTCAATACCCATTGGTTTGTATAGGAGACAGTGCTGAAGATAGAACTGATCTAGCCATCGCAACCACCAGTGCGAGTATAGGCTGATTTGGGTGATGGATGTGCCATCCCCTGTATTAGCAAGAATTAGATCAAGTTTCTTTGGGGATCTCCCCAACTGAACTGCTGGACTCAGAACTCCAACCATGAGGAGAATTGCAGGTTCCACAGTCTGACCATAAAGTGCATGTGTCAGAGCTGGGCCTCCTCAGTGGCTTAGATGGAGCAGTAGACAGCATAGGCAGATGTACATGGAGGATATGGCAGCACATTGGAGCCTGCAGAGAACACCTGGTACCAAAGCAGAGGACAGAAGACAGAGCAAATTCATTAACTACCCTACCCAAGCATTGGTAGTGAATATCTGGACAAATGGAGACTATACGGTGGACTATGTCAGCCAGTGGATTCTGGAGGGATTTCATTGTGCTTGGAGTAGTGAGACTGATAGCAATCAAGAACTGTGGAACCATCAAAACCTCTAGAGCAGACCCTAGGAGCATGCCCTCACATAAGGGACCCTGGGATGGCATCAACGGTCACCCTCCCATCGCAGGGTACAAAGACGGTTGTGAGGCTGGATGCGATTTCTCCCCTTACCTTCCCCCCTTCCTGCAGATACAGGAAGGAAAAAAGAAAATGTGGAAGCGGGCCCGGCGGCGTGGCCTAGCGGCTAAAGTCCTCGCCTTGAAAGCCCCGGGATCCCATATGGGCGCCGGTTCTAATCCCGGCAGCTCCACTTCCCATCCAGCTCCCTGCTTGTGGCCTGGGAAAGCAGTCGAGGACAGCCCAATGCATTGGGACACTGCACCCGCGTGGGAGACCCGGAACAGGTTCCAGGTTCCCGGCTTCGGATCGGCGTGCACCGGCCCGTTGCAGCTCACTTGGGGAGTGAAACATCGGATGGAAGATCTTCCTCCCTGTCTCTCCTCCTCTCTGTATATCCGGCTTTCCAATAATAATAAAATCTTAAAAAAAAAAAGAAAAAAAAGAAAATGTGGAAGCAATGATATTGCCCATTTTCCTCTAGCCCTTGACCCTTCCACCCTAATCAACTGTGTAAAAATCATCAAAAATAAAATTTTAAAAAAGGAAAAGAAAAAGAAACTATTGTACATCTACTCCATGGAATAACACTCAACCATGAAAAAATTGAAATTCTGCCATTTCAGCCAAATGGTCCCAATGACTAGAAGTTTCACAGGAAGGCAACCAGAGCCACATATGATCAGTTCTTGAACCGACTTGGCAGCCAACATCCAGATGTTTGCAAGCAAGCTGAAAAAGTGGACATCACCAGGGTTCGTCACACGAAGGTGGACTCCATTGCATGGGCACTTGTCTTAAGCCTTTGTCCCTAGAACTCAAGGCAACTGGTACCACTGAGGCAGAGGGAATGGGCTGTTAAACATGACACAGTGTTTTGGGCTTATTTACCCTGCAAATTCTGACTTCAAAGGCAAGGAGTCACATTTTGATATTTACTTGTTAGATAATTTCCTCATATACTCTGTAGAATATTCTCACAATTTGGGGGTTATGAACATCTCATTTTTAAAAAAATTAAACTGCATGTATCTTCCCCTTATTTTTATATCATATTTTCCATGTCATCAGTCAATTGGTAGCGAAGCAGTGAGACAAAAAAACTTCATACTAATTTTATAAAAATCAACTACTACGCTGGAAATAAGTTTTCTTTCTCAAGCTCATTTTATGCTCAGTAAAGGGTTTATTATTTAAAACTCATAATCAGTCTCTTGTCTCTAATGCTTTTACGTTATGATAAAACTGGAACAGAATCTTTCTCCACTTTTAAAAAAGTTCTTAATCTCCTTTCTACTGCATTAGAATCTATATAAGGTCCAGTGATTTCTAAAAATACTTTGGTCTATTAGCCTAAAGTCATCTAGCGTTACTCCATTATAATAGCAATAAAAAACTAAGCTTTTATATGTATTGAATCTTTTTGTGTTTTCAACTACAGCTCAATCCCCCTATTAAGCTGCTCAGCAGTTTAAAAAGGTGGTTATATAGAGTTGAAATGGAGCCCCTTGATAATATGAAGCAATCTAAAAGGCATAAAAATACTTTCAGGGGAATCTATTTCCAATTGAGGTTAAATAGATGCTGAATGTTTTCTATTTTAAACACTGAGTCCAGTGTGTTTAATTTTTCCCTTTTCTTGTAAAGATGAAATAATCACACTTTTAAGTGTTTGATTTAAATCACTGAAAGGAATTGTTTCGTGACGTGGGATTTCTATTTTAGATCATACATTGGTTTATAAGATTTAATCATTTTCTAAACCTCTTAGTGCTCCTTATGAACTTGTGCTTCAATCTAAAAGACTCTGAAATGAACTTTATTGCCAACTGCTTGTTCAAATCAATTATGTTCACAGTATCTAGAACACATAACAAAATAATTGCAAATACAAAAGTGGTAGAATTTCATCCTCACATCTGGATGTAGTGTGGTTTGCGTTTCTGCTTCTAGACAAAGATGGACTTACAATGAAACTGTTTACTATATGTTGACAATAGGGTTCTGGACTCTCTGCCATTGTTCATGCCCACAATGATGGACATATGACTGAGTATGAAGAACTATATGTTAGTTATGATATAGAGGAACTAGGTGGTGGGGAGGAAATTGGGGAGGGGATAAGGGAATATGGAACTGTATCATAAAATGATAGCAATAACAATAAATGTAAAAAAAAACATACCTGTAAACTTTAGAAACAAAAAAATGAAAACCAAAAGTGGTAGAATTTGATGGAAGGACTGAGGTGTATCCTATTTAGAGTTCAAATATTAGTTGGGAAAATAAGATTAATTTTCTAAAGCTAAGAAAAGTTATGTTTAGAGCTTTCCTGGAAAGATATAGTCTATATACAGAAACAAAGTAGGCAATAACTCCAGGAATGGAATTTAAGGCTTCCAGGATAGATTTTTTTCTACATAATCCAATAAAAGTATTTCATTGTTCAGCTGATGAATCTGAATTCCAGCATTACCCATTTATATATTTGGCCTTCGAATAGGTACTGCCTTTTTATTTCAAATTTTTCCAACCCTTCTTTCCTTCCTTCCTTTTCTTAAAGGTGTATTTTAAACCTCACTGTGACTTTTATTTGCTTTACCCTGGTGGCCAGTGATCCTGAGCACTTTTTTTCATGTGTTTTATCCTTTGAAAAAAATGCCTATTCGTATCATTTCCTGATTGCCTCTTTTTTGCTGCATATGAATCATTTAGGTTATGCATGATTGCAAATGCTATCTCCCATTTTATTGGTTGCCTTTTTTGTCTTTGTCTCTTTCCCTCTCTCTGTAACTACCCTTCAAATAAATAAATAAATACTTTTTCTTTTGAAAAAAGAATGTTTGGGCCTGGTACAGTAGTGTAGTGACCAAAGTACTCCCTAACATCTGCCGGGATCCTATATGGGTGCTGATTCATATCCTGGATGCTCCCCTTTCCCATCCAGCTCCCTGCAAGTGGCCTGGGAAAGCAGTCGAGGACAGCCCGAAGCCTTGGGACCCTGCAGCCAGAAGAAGCTCTATGCCCCTGGCTTCGGATTAGTTCAGCTCTAGCTGTTGTGGCCACTTGGGGAGTGAACCAGCAGATGGAAGATCTTTCTCTCTGTCTCTCCTTATCTCTGTTAATTTGCCTTCCCAATAAAAATAAACAGGTCTTTAAAAAAAAAGATATAGAATCAGTCTAGATGTCCATCAGCTGATGAGTGAATAAGGAAATTTTGGTATATATACATCATGGAGTGAAACTTAACCCAAAATAAATGAAATCTTGACATCAGCAATGAAATCAATGCTACTGGATAATACATGGCTAAGTGAAATAGGCCAGACTCAAAAACTGCCATTCTTTTTGTAATGGCAGTTAATTTTACACAAAAAGAGTAGAAAAATGTTGAGTGTCATATCATCCAGTATTTATAAATAATGCTTCAATGAACTACACAGTTTCAATGAGAACAGACACCTTCTCCACACGTTAAAGAAAAGAAATGACTGGGCAAACAGTGAAGGATGTTACAGTACTAGCACTGCCTTGTTCTTAGTTGTCTTGTTGCTTAAGAATATGCTCAGATGACAGAAAGGAAACTCATTTATCTGTTTACTTATCAATAATTTCTTGGCATGTAGGTTGCTTTTTAATAAAATGCTTTAAAATAAGAGCAGATATCCACTTTACTCCCCTTTGAGATTTTGAGACAGATAATCTTCAGTCCACATTTTGGAAACCACATTTGATATTGTAGAAAAAACTCATTTGTTTTATTTTTATTTATTAAGAATTCTTTCATTAACAAAGAAAGAACATGTTAGATAATGGTGAGAATTTAGCCACTGCCTTTTTCTTAAGGACTAACTATTTATGAATATCACTAAGGAGTCTATTGAGAATTCAAATTACTTCCTTGCACTTTTTGTAATTAAATTGAGACAGCCAATCACATAGCTCAAATAAGGAGGCCTTCTTCACTCTACCACCTCACCTCCAAATAATTAGAAAGTTCTCTTTCTTCTTTTGCTCTGTGATTCTGCAGTCATTTTCCTATAACCATGGCCTGCCACTGCTTTATAATCTATTAGTCACAAGGGTATTGCAGTTGGAGTAGCTTGCTTATGATCTCATTCTGCCCTAAATCTTCTTCCAAATTGCTAGTGAATGAAATTTCCACAGAACAAATATAGTTAACCGATTTTGTTGCTTTGATTTTTTTCCTCAGGATATTCATTAATTTTGCAAGGAAGTTAAAATGTCACTCTCTGATATAATACCTGCCTACTGCTATGCCTCTACACAGACCTGCAGCCACATACAACTGCACCCCTGGACACAACTCAATCCTTCATTTCCATATTCTCTGCTTCTTGCTGCACTCTACCCGGAGCTCATAGTACCAAAGAAGTCTGACAATTGTCTACTCATCCTTCACAGCTGTAACTGCCCTCTACGAAAATAACAATAGTTAACCATCAAGGAAATTTCTCCATGAATGAAAGCTATGAACTTAAATAACTTTTAAGCCTTCATAGAGATTCTGTAACCAGAAGAGCAAAGAAATATTGGTATCATTAGAAAAATCTTAGCAATTATGCTAAGTATTAACTATTTTATGAACTGGATTATAAATTATTATTTCTCCTTTATCCATTTCCAAATGGTTTAGGTTTTATAGCACAAGCATTTACTAATTTTATAATTGGAAAATAATTCTTAGAATTTTTTGATGATCAACTCAGCAAAACAAACTGTCAGCTCTAGATTCTTTCAAAAAGCACATGGAAATATGTTTCCTATATAGTCACTCATTTGCAATTTGAATCCTTTTCAAGTATATTACAGACAGTTTTTCTCCCTTCACAGTTATTCTTTTTTTATAGAAAAAATAACTCGTAAATAACATGGTTTGGAACCAGTGTTGAAATGATCATAGGACTGTCTTCCCACCATTCTTTCAACAGAAATGACTGACAGCGTTTCTAGAATCACAATCAGTAAGTCGTCACCGTTTATGAAGCAGGTGGATGTAGAGGTCTCTGTAGCACAATATCTGGAGACAAAGAGGCCTTTTAGCCCATATTTCACAGTCTCTATCCCATAGTCACCTTACATCATTCAGCTGAGAGATCACAACATTGCAGAAAAATGACAGAATATTTTTAAATGTTTTGTAGCATTTAATTTAATGTAACATGATTCCTAATTACAGTCCACAGAACCATGCACAAGTTGAACTGAGAAGGAATACACTGGAAAGCTCCTGCATGGTTCACAGAATTCACAGAAGGTCTGGAGCACCAAGGTCAGAAAAAAAAATCAGTAGGCATGACCTACTAGGCCACCAACTGCAATCCTATCATTTTGATGGCTTCCTATCAGAACAGGAAAACCAAACCTGATAAGTGAATGCTGTCATGAGTCTAAATTTCCTAAATTGCAGCTAGTTGGCAAACCAAGTTCCCACGTCCATCTCCTCAGTGATGGGGAATGGGGCAGGACATGATGCTTCCGATGCAGCAAATGTGGCACAGGCTGATTAAAACTGAAAGAACACACTGCTTCACATGGAGTCCCAAGCTGAATAACAAACAGCAGATGTGCAGAGTTTGACCTTGAGTGCTGGAGAAACACCAGCTTGTGATAGGACTAGCGTCTTCCCCCCGGGAGTGATCACCTACTTAGAGAAGAGACGGCAGAGATGCTGAAGAAGTCATCTTCAAAGGAGAGTGAAGGAGTAATGAAAGTACAGGAGGAGTAAGGAGAGAAGGAAACTGAAGTCAGGGTAGAAAGATGAGAAAGAATGTCTTAGTACATTCTAGCTGTTAAAGCAAAGATCCCATATGCTAGGTGGCTTATAAGCAACAGGAAGTTATTTATGCTGATTCTGCATACTAGGAAACCCTTGTCCAAAAATCAAACTGCTGGCAGAATCAGTGTCAGGCGAATGCCTGCCTCCTGGTTCATAGATAGTCATCTTTTCCCTGGGAACTCACATTATAGAAGGGAAGAGGTGACTCTGGGTTCTCTTATATAAAAGAATTCCGAGATCAGACGAGATCGGGCGGGGCCTCCCTAACAGGCCGTTGAACTTGACTGGACAAGTGGGATGCTGGACTCTGTATGGTGTGAGCTCTTAATTAGGGAGTCTCGGTGGAACTTGGGCTGTGGTAATGCATCAAGGTGGGGGGACTCACCATGGGGGAGGGGTTTGGGGTGAAGGGGGGAGAATCCCAGTACCTATGAAATTGTGTCATGTAATACACTGTAATCAATGAATAAATGAATAGAAAAAAAAAAGAATTCCAATCACAAGAGCTCCACCTCTTTAAAAATTATTTCATTGACTTATTTTATATTTATTTTTGAAATACATTTATTTTTATTGGAAAGGAAGATCTACAGAGAGAAGGAGAGACAGAGAGAAATGCTGGTTCACTCCCCAGGTGACCACAATGGCCAAAATTGAGCCAATCTGAAGCCAGGAGTCTGGAGCTTCTTCCAGGTCTCTCACATGGGTGCAGGGTCCCAAGGTTTTGAGCCATCCTTAACTGCTTTCCCAGGCCACAAGCAGGGAGCTGATGGCAAAGGGGAGCAGCCAGGATACGAACCAGCGCCCATATGGGATCCTGTGTAAGCAAGGCAAGGACTTTAACCATTAGGCTACTATGCCAGGTCTGACTTAAGTATTTTTATGCATTTGAAATATGGAGAGAAATATATACAGAGAGAAAGAAACACATAGAGAAATCACCCATCAACTGGTTCACTCCCAACTTCCCACAATAGCCTGAGCAGAGCAGATCAGTGCAATTGCATATAAGGCTCATCTCCCACCTACAATGCTAGAATCCAATAATAAATACACAAGTTTGTGTCCCAGCTTTTGAATTTCTAATATAACTTCCTGTTTATGGCTTGGGAAAATAGCACAGGATGACTGAAGTCCTTGGGACCCTGCACCTAAGTGGGAGACCTGAAGGAAGATCCTGGTTCCTGGCTTCAGATTGACTCAGCTCCAGCCATTGCAGCCATTTGTAGAAACAAAACAAAACAAAACATTAAATGGAATCTGTGTGTGTGTGTGTGTGTGTGTGTGTTGTGTGTGTCTCTCCCCCTCTCTCTGTAACTCTGCTTTTCAAATAAAATAAAGGAACCTTAATAATAACAATAAAAAAGCTGTGATCGTAACTCAATCCAGTTGTCTATTCAATTCCCTGATATGTGTAGCAGGAACCCAGTTATTTGAGCCATTAGTAGCTGCTTCCTAGGATGTGAATTAGCCAGAAGCTAGAATTAAAGGTGGAGCAAAGACTCAAACTCAGCATTTTATTACAGAACTCAAGCATCCCAAGTGGTATCCTAACTGTGGCATCAAATTCACACCTCTGAATGCATAATTTTCAGGATTCAATCACTCTCAAAAGACCCTATCTTCTCATACCATCACAATGGGGTAACACAAACTTATAGACTCTAAGGGAAAAAATCAGTGTTCGGCATATAGGATTGAGAGAGGGAGAAATAATAAATAATTGTAAAGAGAAATACAATGTAGCACTGAAGAGAAAATATCAGAAGACACTCCACAAAACAAAACAAAGCTGCCCCCAAAAGCTACAGGCCCTTACTGTTAGAGAAACAGTACTTGCTAAGACATGTTAGATGTGTACTCAGTAATGCTTGTAATCATTAGGATGATTACTAAATGATAGTAAATGTTTCACCTTAGTAATTAATAACAGTCCTGTTAGTGACATAGTAACACAGGCATAAAGTGAGGTATCTGAGCCAGTCAAGAGAAGACATTACACATTTAGCTTCTATCCATATCTTTAAACTTTGTACAATACATAACTTTACTATTTGTGTAATAATGAATTTAAGTAACTTCATGGAATGTCCTCTGTTTAGTTCATAAAGGAGGATATGTTCCAAGACTGATGGTAGATGCATGAAACTACAGAGTACTGAACATTACATATACTGTTGTTTCCTATAAGAAGGTTTTTAAAACTTTCATGGAAAATGTGTATCCTTAACTAACCAAGTGTGGATTTTAAACATTTTTACAGAAAAATAAACTTACCATTTAATTCTATTTCCATGAAATTCATTAAATATCATAATACATACATAGCCTATGTTAATGATTAACTTATAAATTTAGGCACAATAACAATGAAATGGATCATTTACAACAATATACTATACTTAATGTTACAGGAATATTGCTTCTTTCTCTCAAAATGCCTTATTGTGCTGCTTGGCAACATCAGCATGTTTATAGTTTTTGTTTTTCATTTAAGTTTTAGAACTTTGAACTTTTCACTGAAAGAAAATATCTTGAGGCTTCTCTGACTTGTTCCAGTTGCTAGCATCATTACACTTGTGTGTTGAGTCTGTTGCAAAGCAAAGCAGTATTTACCTGACTGCAAATACCATGGTATCACGTCAGTTAAGAAAGTTACTGATTAACTGGCAGGCAACATACATAGCATGGATACACTAGAACACAGAAAGACAAGGCAGGCTTCCATTATGCCATTTAGAATGTCATGCCATCTCAATCTCACAAATTGTTTACTTTCGGAATTTTACACTGAACATCTTCTGAGTGAATTTACTGAGTGACAAAAATCACAGAAAGGGAAACCACAGATAAGCACTACTACATTCAAGGGCTAGAAAAAACAAAAATTACAGCATTGTCTTTCCTAATTTTTTTTCTTCCTCAACTGAATTTGAACTTGCTTGTTCTGTGAACAATATTGGACTTTGTTTCTCAAATCTGTTTATTCTGAGCCTTGTATAGAGGCAGAGGGACTGGACTGAGGAACAGGGAAATGGGACTGATCCAAATGAAATTTATAGAAGCAAACTAGCATTATCAGTAAATACAGTCATTTACTTATTTCTTATTATTCCATTAGAAGTTTGGAATTCATATTATTCAAAGCTAAACTGTTTTTTGTTACTTTCATTGTGAAACAATAAGTATTTAACAAAAAGGCCACCCTCCCCCAAAGTTTAAAGACAATACAGCACGTTACATTGTTGAATAAAAATAACCTTAGATCTTATAAATAAGATGACTCTGTTTTTTCTAAACAATCAAAATTATTGAGGAAAATAATATGAAACAAGATAAATTATTTTGATAAAAATATGACCAAAGCCTAGAGATACTTTAAAAGTCATAACTAACCAAATATTTATGTACAGATCTCTTCAATTTATAATGGAGTTTTTTCCCCAAAGACCTATCATAAGTGGAAAATATCGTCAGTGAAAAATGCATTTATATATCTAACCTACTGAACATCACAAGTTAGCAAAACAGTATTCTGTGGAGTATTGGTTGTTTACTTTTGAGATTACACGACTGACTGCAAACTGTGGCTCTGACTCCTAGCATCTCAAGGGAGTATTAGACCACATACTGCTAACCTGGGAAAATAGAAAAATTCAGAATTTGAAGAATGGTTTCCACTGAATGTACATTGCTTCCTCACTGTTACAAAATTGAAAAACACTCAGCCAAACCATCGTGAGTTGGGGATTCTCTGTATTCCTGTAGGTGAAAACAAGTGCAATAGAAGCAAATATATTTAGAGCATTAGGATTTTGTACTTGAGATTTACAAACAACTAGCTTACATGATCCTGTGGCATAGGTAGGAAGACTGGCTGGGAAAGCTTGAATTTGAATGCTAGCATTCTGAGAACTGTTGTGAAGAACTAACATCATATTTCATAGTTTGAATTTCCTCTTTCTCTGGGAAACCTCAGGTTTGTTTTTAAAGCCTTTCAACTAATTTCATGAAATCCATTTGGAACATTAAAACTATTACCCCTCATTAAATCTCAACTGATTATAGATGTGAACCATAAGAAATACTTTCCCAGCAACAAGTAGGTTGGTGTTTTAACAATCAGTCAACTTGACATATAAAGCTCATCCTCTCGTATTTTCAGTGTATGGAAAACAAATGTGGAATAACAGGTCAACAAGACATGACAGTGCTTAGCAGAGTACCAAGGCGGACTGTAGAGTCAGGGTCAATGCAGGTGAATTATAGTGTAGGGCTTTAAGGTTCATGGAAGATTACCACAAAAAGCCAAATAAATAAGGAGCATTCTGTGCATATGCCGGAGAGGGTTGTATAATAATCATGAAGCATGCATATTTTTATCTGTCTCAAAGTTGTGGCGTAAATATTTACGTATATAATATACCTATACACAATCAAATATTGACAATTATTACTTAGGTGTACAATCAGGCACTAATTAACATAATTGCTTTATTAGGGAATTTAAGTAACTAAAGTATTACGAAAGAATAAGGTCAGTGATGACACTGCAGGTATTTCTCAAGCACAGTGTTACAGTATACAGATGTTTGAGGTACTCACTCATGAAGTGTACTTTAAATATTTTTACTAAAAAGGAAGAGTTGAATTTTGTGAGTAATTTCTTTCATAAACTGGAGTAGACATAAAGTTAATCCCTCTCTGTTGGTCAGTCTATGTTTGATCAAGAAAACAGCCCCCTGTGACTGTTCTAGGTCCAAAGGATTCAACAGAAAAACTTGATGAAGAAGGGCTATATGTTCTGCTAACACTGGATGGCAGAGAAAATCACTAGTGTTTCCAGTTCATCATAATGGAAAGCTGGAGAAGCAGAACTTCTTGTGAGAAATAAGATTACATCATATTTAGCCACAAAAATGTGGTTGGTGGGACACTGCCATCTCTAGCAGCCACTCAGAAAGAATGGTTTCTCTTTACTCTTCCTTCCAAATTTTCCATAAGTATATATCTTTAGCCAACTATCCTAATAGCAGCCAGAAAAGCGGGTTCTAGGAAACAATTCTCCGGTCTGAGAAGGGAATAATGCCTTAAGTGATGGTTCACATGGGTTATGACCTACAGCTTAAAAGACAGAGAAAGTGTGTGGTTAAAGGTAAGATGTCAAATTGAATGTATGAGCAGAGCAAACCAGGTGCACTGTTGATTTTGTAGTTCAAGGTTGTATTTTCAAGAAAAATGTGAATAAACAACAAAAAATTAAGACATCAAGAATTATACAGGGGAGTGTATTGTCAATATAAATGTTTATTACAGAAGACACAAAATTTGCAACATTTGTAATAAAATATTTGTCCAATGCGGCCTGTGACTGCTGAAGGTCCAATGTAAAGCCAACCACTTAAAAATAGTTTAGTAATCTTTTAAAAATTATTCCATGATACAGTCCCATGGGCTCCAATTTCCTTACCCCCTCTCCAAATCCCACCCATCCACTGATCTCCCCATGTCATTACAGTAGTATAGTTCTTCACAATCAGTCATAAGTCCATCATCCTGCTATTTAAGTGTATCCTGACATTGCAGGCGTGGACAATGGCAGAGAATTCAGCATCCTATTGATCAGATACATTTAAGAGTTTCATTGGGAGTCTATCTTTGATTTGCAAGTAGAGATGCACACTGCATTGTATCTTCACATCTGGATGTGAGAGTATCTACTACACAGTTACTATACAACCTATTAAATGAAAAGCCATAAAATAAAGTCAACAACAGGAAGAAAAAAAGAAGCCTTACAATAACATGAAGGTGAATAGCATACTCCTGAATTACCAATGTGTCACTAAAGAACTGAAAAAAAAATCAAATACCTTCCTGAAGCAAACGATGCTATGGTGTGACCTCTGAGTTGGTGAGGAAATTGATAAGAAAAACAAAAACTTTTTCTAAAATAAATAACAATAAAGACAAAAATATCAAACACCCTAAGATGTAGCAAAAACAGTATTTAAAGGACTATTCATCTTGTATTTTGCATGAAGGTTGCCTTATATCAGACAGAACATAAGGTATTTGTCCTTTTCAAATTGACTTATTTCACTGAGCATAATGGTCTCAAGTTGGGACCTTTTGGTTGCAAATGGTAGCTTCTTTATCCACTCCTTCTTTGACAGGTATTTGGGTGGATTCCATGTCTTTGCTATTGTACAGCCAATTAATCTTTGACAGGAGACTGAAAATAATCCATAGAAAAGTCTGATTTCTTCAACAAATGGTCTTAGGACACATGGATAACAGCCTGCAGAGGTAAGAAGCAAAAACCTCCACCTGTCACCTTACACAAAAATTAACTCTAATGGATCAAGGACCTAAATCTACACCAAGAAATCACCCCACACTATTAGAGGAAAACATAGGAAGCACTCTCCAAGAGTTAGGAATGGGGAAAGACTTCTTAGAAAAGTCACCAAAAGCACAGGCAGTCAAAGCTAAAATAAGCAAATGGGACTACATCAAACTAAAAAGCTTCTATATTTCAAAGGAGACAATCAATAAATTAAAGAAGCAATCAATGGAATGGGAGAAAAATCTCTGTATACTACACAATCAATAGAGAATATCCAGGATTTATAAAGAGCTTCAGAAACTCAGCGACAGCAAAACAAACAACGCTGCAAAGAAATGGGTGAATAAAGTAAGCAGACATTTCTCAAAAGAACACATCATGGGGGAATCTCAACTGAACTTGAACTGTGGTTATGCAACAAGGTGGAGGAATCCACCATGGTGGGAGGGTTTGGGAAGGGGTGGGGAGAATCCCAGTACCTATGAAATTGTGTCACATAATACAATGTAATTAATGAATTAAAAATAATAAATAAATTTAAAAAAAAGAACACGTCAAAGTGGCTAATAAATGCTCAGGCTCCCTAGCTGTCAGGGAAATACAAATGAAAACCACCTAAATCCACTGAGATTAGCCCACATTCAGAATTCTAATGTGGCGTGGATGTGGGGAGAATGGTATCTTTCACTGCTGGTGGGAGTGTGGGCTAGTATAACCACGATGGAAGTCAGTATGGAGCATGTTAAGAGAACTGAAAACTGACCTGCTATACAACCCAGCTATCTCACTTCTGGCAATATATCCGAAACAAATGAAATCTGCATTTGAGAAAGGGATATGTAATCCTATATTTATAGCAGCACAATCTACAATAACAAAGACATGGATAATCTCTTGCAATAGACTGAAATCACTATTTCCTCAGATGAAAAATTTAGAAAAATTAAAATATTTTATTTGTTTTGGATACCATGAAGTAAGTAAAGGAAGGAGGCCAGATCTATCAATACATTCTCCAACAACTGGTGTCAATCATAGCAGAAAAATAAGAAAAGCAATCTC
The DNA here is from genome assembly GCF_030435755.1 of Ochotona princeps. Taxonomy (NCBI): domain Eukaryota; kingdom Metazoa; phylum Chordata; class Mammalia; order Lagomorpha; family Ochotonidae; genus Ochotona; species Ochotona princeps. The sequence continues at coordinate 59,451,781 of NC_080836.1, read as the reverse complement.
GGGCCCGGCGGCGTGGCCTGGCGGCTAAAGTCCTCACCTTGAATGCCCCTGGATCCCATATGGGCGCCGGTTCTAATCCCGGCAGCTCCACTTCCCATCCAGCTCCCTGCTTGTGGCCTGGGAAAGCAGTCGAGGACAGCCCAATGCATTGGGGACACTGTACCCGCGTGGGAGACCTGTAGGAGGTTCCTGGTTCCCGGCTTCGGATCAGCGTGCACCGGCCCGTTGCGGCTCACTTGGGGAGTGAAACATCGGACGGAAGATCTTCCTCTCTGTCTCTCCTCCTCTCTGTATATCTGACTTTGTAATAAAATAAATAAATCTTTAAAAAAAAAAAAAGAAGAGCAATCTCTTGATCCTCCATGGCATGATAGCAGGTTGCTATTCTGGGAATCCCATCTGGGCAATAGCCCTTGCCACATTGACAAATGAATAGGCAAAGTTGCTTTTGTACCACTGCTCTGATGGAGCACTGAAAGTTGACCAATACTCCTAATTATTAAGCTAATGTTATAAAGCAAATATTTAAAAACAGCATGATAAATTCAGGCTTTATTTCCCTACAAATGAAAAATTAAGACCTTCCAAATGAGGCAGTATTAAAGATGAGTCAGCATGTGCCTTATTACTGCACATTTAATAAAAGCCAACAGAGTTTTAGGTATTGCATAGCATCCTGAGCAAAGTGTTTTTGTGTGTGTACACATGACCCCCTCACCAACCAGTTTACAAGTCAAGTGCTCATACATGACATAATACTAGATTCCACAACAAGCACACACAGACATACACACATAAATACTAGGGTTATAGGCACATGATTGAGTGAACTATATCCTCCCAAAGACAGATAAACATCATTAATCATGGTAGTTTATATGCCTTATTTCTACTAATTAAAAATTTATTTCTTTTGCTATAATAACATTTATATCACACTTCATTTTTTATGTGGAACTTATTGAAAATTATAACTGCTTGGAAAAGAATTAAGCTTTCATTGCTCAATTGTGACTTGCTCCAAAATGAACATTTCTTTCTTTGATATGTGATATACTCTGTATCAGGATTTATGAGTTCTTGGCATTGAGAAATCTATGTTAAAGAGGGATAGAAACAAAATTTATCAAAAAACAAAATATCCTAGCAAAAAGTTAAAATAAAAAAATAAATAAATTATGCTTACAGCTTTGATGAACACCTTCTCAATTGGTTTATCCAAAGGATAATTAATTCCATTTTAGAAGAATCATGCTAAAGATAATGAAAGTTTTGAATCCTGAGCATCATCTATGGCAAAGACAGAAATATAATGGGGAGAAATGGATGAAAAATCACTGCAGGAAGCACCAAAGAGCTCTTTATAAATGAAAGTCTCTTTTACAGCTGCTTTTATGCCATTTGCTAAGATTAGTTTTCGGGGAGTGGGGGAGAAAAGAGTAACCAATTCTCAGTTCATTGGGCCTGATGCCTAACTTCTACAAGATCTTATAAATGAAGCTAATCTGCAATAAGAATGGCTGAATTTCTATAATTTAAAGTACAGATGAGGTAAACATTAATAAGTTCAGGTGCTTGTAAAGTTTTTATAGTACAATTTCACCGTGTACTAATTGATTCACTAGACATTTCTATTACTTCCACAGCTGGCTCTTGATACAATCAAAAAGAGAAATTGTGGCACTTACAAATAAACAGAAGTTAATGGAACTTTTGCTGAACTACGAAGAGCAGTTTTAGGGTTTGACTAAGGGTTCAATTTCACACTTGAGATCTCTTGGTTCTCCTTTTGGCTGATCTGTTCCATTCACACTTCAAGGAGGACTGAGAAAAAAATGAGTTAAGCTGACAGGCGCAATGTCTTTCAGGCAAGAACTACAGCTGGCACAGAAGGCTAACAGGGAGTGCATGCAAACCTAAGCCAACAGGGCTCCAGAGGACGTTACATTCCGTTGCTCTTTTCTACTTACTGCAAGGTATGAAAGCCACTTGACATGGTGTGTGTGCGTGTGTGTGTGTGTGGGTGTGTGTGTGTGTGTGGAGGCGCGTGGAGGATGTTATGAGTGGAATGCTGTAATTTCGTGCCCAATACCATGGGTATAAGGGACTAACTGAACTTTAAAAAATATTATTATTTTCTTCTGTTTCTAGAACAGGGTTTAGTGGTCCTTCAGTAGGTAAATGCTAATTGTAAGCTGCTCCTTTTGGTCCTTCTGTCCACAAAGGAACCATGGCAAACCTACTGTGTTTTCTTTTCTTTATTTTCAGGAAAAATCCATTTTAAATTCAGTGCTATCCAACTCATTTTTTTTCTTTTAAAAAATCTTTACTAACAGCATAGATTTTATGTATTTCATAGGTACAGTTCCAATATGGTATTCATACTGTCCTCTCCCACTCATCCTCCCTTAATCCCTCTCCTCTTTCTGTTTTGAAAAAAAATTTGCAAAAACATACTTTCAGTCCATTGTATAATCACAGGCTTAATGCACACTCACCAAAATATATAATAAATAAAAAGTATAAAGACCACATTTGCACAGGATTATAAACAAGGGCTAAAATAGCCATTAAATCACAAGAATATATAACACATTTTTGTATGGTAAAGAGAACTCCTGCATATTTGATATTTGTCTTCTGGCATTGGCTTATTTCACCAAGTACAGTGGTTCCCAGGTATATCTATTTTGTTGCAAAAGACAGGAATCCTTTTTTTTTTTTTGTAATGGGTGAAGTAGTGTTCCATAGCGCGTGCGTGTGTGTGTGTGTGACATTTTCTTTATCCCATCACCAGGTTATGGACATATGATTTTATTCCATTTTTTAGTTTTTGTAAACTGAACATATTTCTATGCATAAGCATAGAAATAACTCTTCAATTTTCCTATTTCATTTTGTTTGGGTAAATTACCAGGAATGACCTCTCAACTGGAAAAAGAAATTATACAAACTTTCTTCTCTTCCAAATAATGAACACACTACTCCATTTACTCTGTCATCTAATATACTAAGAAAATTGTAACTTTCCTTCCTTTAAAGATGTCATATTTCTTCTTTGCAGATTCTAAGCTTATTATTAAATAAGAAATTTAAATAAAAAACAATGAGTTATAAATTAATGTAGGTTTTTCTTTATAAAAGTAAGTGAAATTGGACCTATCATAACATTCAAAGCTGAATTAAGTGAACAAAATATTGATAATAAGCACCCAATAAACACTAATTCTTTTATCATTTAATTTTAGACTGAAAGAGAAGACCTTAACCTGAACTAACAGCAACAGTGCATAACTCATATAGTCTGAATATATGACAATAGACTATCCAGCAACCTTCTCAATTAATAAATTATAAACATTTTCTGCCCCCACTTTGCTTACTATCATCTGTCCTAAAATTATCTTAAATTACCCTGGTCCAAAGTCCAATAAGCACCTTTTTAAAGCTTTTCCATTCCAAACTCTGTTGAGATGGAGCTCTCCATTGTTCTGCTACTTGAGAGATCTTAGTCTTCCATAGTTAGTGGATATCCAGGGTTGTGTTGGGATGGAGGCTTCAACATAAATTACCTAGATGATAGAATTTACCCTTTGTATCTGTAGACCCATGTTTTCTGCAATTTCACAAAAATCTCTGCTCAGTTACAATTTTCAATAGTTTTGTTTCATTTTCCTCTGTTTTCTTCATCAGATACACCTATTACAATTCTGAATTCAATAAAATTACCCTGATTACTGGCATCTTCCCACACCTTGCTCTTATTTCAATGTCTAGGTTTTTAACAAAAATCATTTATGATAATCCGTAAAATTTTCTTGATGTTTGATTTTCTTCTTTTATTGAATCTACTCTTTTCTTTTTTTATTTATATAAAGTGCACTAATTTCATATATCACAACACAGATTCAGGGATGCCTTAGAGAAATGTTTTTTTCCAAGTGTGTGCTTTTACTTATACTATCCATTGCATGCTATATTCTTCTCACTTCGTGGTTGTCAGTTATGGTCATAAATGGCATATTTAGTTTTATTCTTTAACTCTTAGCATTTTTGGTTAATACTTTCAGTTCTACAAGAGTGTCCCACTTCTACCAAAACAATGTATGTAGAAGTGCTTTGACTATGTTTCACCTCTCAGATATTTTATGAATTGAGGTTAAAATTTTGAAATTGAGTATTTTGAAATTAAGGTTAAAATTCTCAAAACTGAATCTCTATTTTCTGTTATGATGCCACATGCTTGAGGAGAGGTATGGCAGAAGTTGAGTGCTTTTTATCACGAAAATTTGTCTATTTTTTCTTCCCCCCCTAAATCTTTTTAAATTTCTAGTCCTTATAAACTATCAGTATGCTGCTTTCTGTTGTGTATGGGATCTCTCTGGTAATCTTAGCCTGTATTTTTACTTTGGATACAGTGGAGAAAAATTAACAAGAACAAATGAAAATTTTCAACACACAGATGTTTCCTTTGGTAAGTTGCTATATTTTGGTCTTTTTAAATTCAAAGCTGGTTCTTGGATTCTGTTTCAGGTTGCCTGCTTCTTGTAAGCTTTGTTTGCAGCACAAGCTTGGACACTGGGAATCCACATCAAGGATACATCACTGGCTGTACTATTTCTTCCTCAGTTCTGGCTCTTATTCTTGTTTGGCAGCAGAGAAAGACACTGTGGGTAGAATCTTTCCTATTTCCAATACCATTGGCTAAAGTTGATGATCTTACCGTATAATTTAGAAATAGCTTCTTATTCCTTTTTTTGTACCTGCTAGCTTATAGATAGCACAAGACATAACCCGGTTAAAGCCATCCTTCTAAACTTCTTTCAATGTTTTATATCTACCAGATATTCTTTGAGGTATACAGTTTGGTATGAGAGCTCTCCAACTGTTTCAATGTAAATGAAGTTCTAACTTATTGTTATTTTGGTGGTTTTAAAGAAAATAAAGTTGCACAGACTTTCCCAAAGGTCTTGTGCACCACTTTAATTTTAGATTAACATTGTTGATAGTATTTTTAAATGTCACCTGATACTAGTAAGGTCTGTCTTACACCCAAAAAGACTCATCTTATTCTCTAGTATACGGCCTGGCATAAAAATACCCCAAAACCAAAGGGACAGCATGACATGTGGATATCACTGCATTCACCACAGTGATTTCTCCAAACTATCAAGTCCATAAAACTGTGATCATGGATATGAGATCCACAATCTTAAAATGTTCTATTCCTTCACATGCTAATGTACACAGCAACTTCTTTTCCACTGTGTGTATATTTGTATGCATTGAGTTTTAGTCACAATACCTTCTCATTCTATACAGTATCCTTTCGTCTTGGAACCCAAGCATTTCTTAAACAGTACCGTGAGTACCAAAGTCCCTAACAGTACTGGCTGGTAAGGTCCAGGATTATGTTTTGGTGCCTGTTTAAAATACTAAGATCTTTGTACTTTTCCATATGAAAACTCCTGTTTCCTATTTCTACTCCCATTTCCTATTTCTGATGACTTTCTAGAGCCACAAGTGGAAAATCTAAATCAGCCCACTACTCTGATGTCATATTGCTGCCTTACAGGGCTGTTGTTGAGCATGATGATTGCACAGCTTGTGATCCTCGGGTGAGGCCATGCGAGCAAGTCATCATGGTGTGTTGGGGTCCCAGGGATGATCACTTGAGTAGGTGGCACTCACATGCTCATTTACTATTTCTCACCAAACACCACACCACATAAACATGATTGAGTACTGAAGGATATATTGAAAACATATTCTCCTTACTAATCTCAAGATCACTTTATTTTAGGCTGTATTACCTTTCCTTGTCACTCACTGGGCACTGAAACATTAATCTATGCAGATAAGTCTTTTTCTTCTAGAATTTCTAGTTCCAGACTATTGTATAAATTGTTCTACCCTCTACTTATCAGGAACAAATTTTGTACCTTAGTCTCAGGATACGGCATGCCTGATAAATTCATTAAAGTTTCTATAATATCCTTGCCCTATATTCAAAGGAGTTATTCAAAGGATGTTGTTCATACAATATCTCTTTATTGGCACATCCAGGAAATAGTAAGGGGATCAAAGTGGGTGGGGAAGAATATAGATGCTGTTATGGGCATTACTGACAGGAGGTTAGGTCTGAGAGATTACACGTGTCTCTGCAAATAACATTCATTGCTCTGTGATGCTTGGAAACTATGCTGTGTATTAACTATATATTGGGATGTCTTAGTGTGTTGATTTCTACCTCCATTATTTACTTTCAGCTTGGTGCACACAGCATTGCAGACATTATCAATTACAAGGAGCAACCCAGATCTCATGTGTCTATTATAAAAAATGTTGGGTTTAACTAAGTAAAATGGGATGCCATTGAAAGCTGTTGAATGAATTAGTGACATAATTTAACCTACATAACCTATTGCCGTTGTTTTTATTTTTATTCTTATTTTCCATTGTATAATTTGTAGGTATTGGGTTCCCCCCTTTTCTTCCCTTCTTTCCCTCCCACCTCCGTTGTTCGCTGCATTTTACAATAACACAGTCCTTCAGTTGTAGTCAAGACTTCAGTATCCTGCTCTTTACATGTGTCATGATGTTGTACGTATAGGTAGTGATAGAGAGTCCAGTATTCTGTTGTGAAGGCGTATTAATGATTTTATTGAGGGGGTCTTTTATTCAGGAATGAAGATGGATGCTAGGACATTCCTACATCATCTTTTAAAAGGATCGTTTGGACTACTCTGTTGAGAACAGTGGATAACAGCAGAAGTGAGGAGCATTTGGGAAGGCAGGGCATAATTTGGATAAAAGTGAAAGTAGCTATGAGGGTGAAAAATAGTTAATTCAAATAGACAACATATTGGTGGTAGGTCCTATAGAATTATGATGGGCATGTAAGAGTCAGAGATGATTAAAATATTATGAGCTAAAACATCTTTTAAGTCTTCATAGAATCAGTCACTAAGTAGGTAAATTTGGAAAAATGGTTTAGATTCATTTATCATATTCTTTTATTTTACCAAAAGCATCTACAATATTTCCATGTTCTGCTTTCCACAGACAGCTTTTTAGTAGGCAGATGGATGGTGCAATTTTATATTTCACAATGTTTGAATAGGTCATATAAGAATATTAATAAAATCTAGAGAAAATTCAGTCATAATGATTGGATTGAAGTATAATTTATTTTATATGAATTAAATAAAAGCACAGAGAATCCATAACTTTTGAATAGAAATTTCTCCCACATGCAAAACTAGTGACGATGTTGGTCCCACAAATAATTTATGTGAAGGAAAAAATGTACTTCATTACATTTAATTTTTTGTGAATGAATTCCTTTCTCACACTGCTCATGTATTAGTGGTTGTGTATGTGTGGGTAGGGGGTGGATGTAAGTGTTTAGAATGTTCATAATATGGAGAGGTTCAGTAATGTACTTTTTTCTATTTGTAATTATACAAGAAAAGTGACCTTATTTCTAAAAGTTAGACACAAGTCCAATATATGGTATGCATGTCCATTTACTAATAAAATTAATAGTAATAATAATTAACAGTTATTTATTGCTCATTATATATCCAAAAATATATAAAACTGCTTGATTCCATGATTATTTTATAATTCTGGGGCACTATTAGCCCCACTTTCCGGATGAGAACACTGAGAATATCAATGGCACCTCAAAAGAAATCAGAGGGCAGGTGTAGGGACACAAGAGCTGTGTTCATGTTGGGTAAGGGGGAAGACTGATGATCTGGGAAATTCTGGAAAGCACTAAGTGGCAGCTGTGAGATTTGATTCCAAGCCATCTGTCTCTTATCATGAAGCACTTTTGCAATACTATGTTCAGTATAACTTCTTTTGAAAAGAAACACAAGTGTGCCAATCATAATTTCATAACTTTAAAGATAATTTGTGGATGATCTCAGAAACATAAGAAAGTGAACTATAACCACTTCTCTTATAAATTACTCTACATTTGTAGCACTAACGTTAGAGTGATTTACTAAAGGCAAATTTTCTCACTCATGGAATAGTAATTCAGCATCTTTAGTTGTGAAAAAAATTAAGACAATACGCTAGTTATTTTTAATGCAAATATTTGTTGGGTGCTTATTATATGCTAGACATTGCTCTAGACCTCAGTAACATAACAGTAAATATAGAGTCCAAATCCCTAGTTATTGAAAACTCTTAAATTGTGAATCACACAAAAAGAAAGAATTCCTTGGTAAAATTGCGTTAGATGAATAGATCTCATACCCAATGAATATCAATGAGCTTAAGAAGCCAAGATTCTCAGTTCTGTGCTGCTTTTGGTTCCAAAATTGTGGGAAATGAGAGGAAAATCTCTTTATATTGCTTAGGCCAAATGTCCATTCTAAGTTGACTGAAAGGTCTGAGCATATAGAGAACTCTCTGGTATTTTCTGCCATGGTTGTTCGATTGCACGCCTGTGAAGCCATGAGCTTTATAGATAGGTACAAATACTCAAGGATCTTCTTGATCCTTCCTTCCCTTCTATTCTGTGCTTTCCTAATTTGTCTGATTTATCTATCCTTCAGAAAAAAAAAACTTACAACAGTTTCCTCTTATAAAGGAATCCAGATCAATAAATAGTCTGTGATACCACACAGCGAAAACTGCAAACATTTCATTTCTAGTCACAAAATAAATTTTCACATCTCCAAAATGCAAAGGATGTAAAATTCTTAACCAGCTTTTAGGGTTAATGTGAAAATTCATTAATGGAGAGCCTGGAGGAAAACTGTTTATAATTCACTTGAAAGGGATGATTACAATGAAAGGCACATTTAGCAGGCATGTAGAATGTGTTTTAATTTCTTTTGGTTATACAGCTCAACACTGTACATAAAAATCCAGCCTTTTCATGAATGGGTAAGCTGGTTAAAAGAACTCTTGGTAGTCAGTTCTGCAAGACATTATATTCAGTAATTAGTTTTGTAATAACTGGTTCACACATATAAAGCAGTCTATTTGCATAAAAAATTACTGCTTAAATGACAAATCAATTATTGCACACAAAGTCAATTATTATACACTTGTTTAAAATGGAATATAATAATTAAAATTTGAGTAATTTGCTGTTTTTTTCTATTGCAACACAGTAGCATAATTAGTAGTCTAGCTCTGTGAGATTAAATATCTCTATAAAGTCATTAAAATAAATACCCCTAAATCTATTGCATATTAAATGCATGGTAATTGTGATATTTTGAGTAAAAATTTTTTTTTCAATAGAAATGATTATTGAGGCAGCATCTTCTTTCTATGTGTTAGGACGCAGCATCTTCTTTCTATGTGTTAGGACAAATGTTTGTAGCTATTGGTTAGTACTCTTTCTGAAACCACAGATGGGGTAAGCACTGAGAATGCAAATCTGAATAGCAAATGTCTTCCTGACTAAATGAAACTAAACTTCACAAAGAAATTGCAGTTATTTAAACAGACATCAAAATGAGATTTATTGGTGGTTTTTTTTTTTTTTTAGCCAGAACATGAGAGAAAACAAAAGCGATTAGTTTAATTCTGTACGAATTTGCTACACATGAAGAACATTTATAGGAGTGGCAGAGTCATAGTGTTGCTGTTGTTGTTGTAGCTTTTTGTTTTATTTTGTTTTGTTTTAGAGTCTGTGAGCAGCTATTAAAAGAGCCTTCAGTCAGAGAGACCCTTTGGCCAAACAGATCAAGCCAAGCACAGGTACTCAATTTCACTGAGAATCTGACCCCTTCCGATTACTGTAATAGCCTGCTAACTCCCTAATAAAAAACATCTTAACACTCTTCAGGTAGTTCAACAAAACTGCCAGCATGATTGAAGTCAATCTTCGGTCCAACCCCCTTGGCAGTTCTCATTTCATCACAGTACAGGTTGCTGTCTTTGCTGTGACCTACCAGATTGTACATGGCCCAGTCTGTCACCTGTCTGAAGTGTTTCCTACTAGCTTCCAGCTCATTCTCTGTACCCAGTGTTCCTGGTCTCATTACGGATGCCTCTGGGCCTTCTTACCTGTGCTTTGCTCAGTCTTCACAGAACTAGGAAGTTCTTCCATCTGCTTCTATACAACTCATTCCCCAGGCTCTTCAGCCTGTTCTTAGATACCACCTTAGATAACTGCTCATGCTACCTTTCTGCCTTTGTTTTCCCGTAAGAAAATAAGGAAAAAGATTATTTTGTTCAGCTGTTGTAACTCAAGTGTCCATAACACTGTCTGAATGAGTATTGTTCTAATAATATATTCCAACTTAATGCACTTCCAGTGTGCACACTGTGATCCCTTTAATTGTCAGGATGAAACTGTAACTTCCACAATTGCCACCATTCCTCATTTATGTATTTAGGTACTTGAGAAAATACCTTGCATTGCCTGCAATGTGAGAAGATTTTTGTGTTGGAAATATTAGTAAACAAAATATTCACATTTATACTCTCACATACATATTCTAATGGATAAAACAGCCAATAAATAAAGACCATAGAGCATAATACATAAGAATTGTAACAAAAATGAACTAGGACCAGGGATGGCATGGTTCCCAAGGGCACTACCACCTGAAAGTCAGGCAGGGAAGGCCTTTCTGAGGAGGGAGCATTAAAACAGAGTTCTAAGTGTGAAAACGATGCACCAGGGCATCCCAGGAAGAGCTGCCCAGTGAAAACCATGGGGTATGTCATGTGGGAGGTGGGATTCCCATCACGAGAGAGCAAAACGCCCAGAGCAAAAAGGCAGAGTAGCAGACAAGGAAGCTGGAACAGACTTTCTAAGACAATTGGATGGCAGTTTCTTTATGCTAGAAAGCTCCTGGAAAGTCTTTATCAGGGCAGTGACTGGATCTGATTTATATTTTACAAAAAAAGGATCACTCTGGTTTGGGTATATAAAACAAGCTGAAGGGGGACATGTGTAGGAGCTGGGGATGTACAGCGCCTTAAAAAGGACAATCTGTCTCAGCAACTGTGGAAGGATGCTGGGAGTTCTTGGTGATACCTTAAAGCTAAGAAGTAAAGCCCAGGAGACCAATTATAAATATGGGAGCAGAACAACGTGTTGATATGGTCCACTTGGCTTTATAGCCATTTAGGAAGTTCAACATATAGAAGCCCAGAAATCACCACACGTAGGACACAGCCATCCTCATATCAAATAATGATAATTAATAAACAAAAATGAAAAGGAGAAGACCACAAAAAATGCAGTATTTTTCAATGCTTTAACTTTGATGGGGGCAGAATAAACAGAATCAGCAGAAATAAGATGTGAAATTAACTACTTGGGTCCACTCATTCCTCTGGGAAATATGTGGCCCAATTGGCCCCATTAGTCATTATGATCACATAAATAAGGCATTTGTGGAGAAGGTTATTCTTAATCCTAAAGAAAGAATTAAATGAGTAATGACACCGGTCACTGCAGAAATCCATTTTCTTTCACTGTCCTGATGCACACCTTTCCTTTTTCTTTGCCCTATTTCAGTTATTAAATGCAAGTGGTCTAGTTGGTTTTATAATAAAAAAGTGGTAATACCCTGCTTCCATCATAGTAATTTCTTCCATTACAGTTAAACATCTCATGATTTAAATCTACTTTATTTACCTACTGGTGGCATAATCCAAATGATTATGACCTCAAAAGGAAATGGTGGCCTAATAAAATTCAGAAGTCCAAGGACACAGACCATGTCTACCAAAAGGGCTAACTTTATGTTTTTACTCACACTACAATGTGAAGGCTTTACCTAGGTGAGATTCTAGATTATATCCATTTCCAAATATTCATGATTTATTTCTGTAAGAGCTTCTTCTTATATGATATGAATGCTTAATTTGATCATAGGTGCATTCCCTCCCAGGAAACTCACTACCTTTGCATTAGAAGGAAAAATGGCAGTTTTACAAGCTCAGGTTCTGAGTTCAGATGGCTTGGATTAGAATTTAGTTTTGCCAATCACTAGCCACATGACTTTGGGCTAACTGCTTCATTTTGTACGCTTCACTTTCACCCTTTTTAGAACACGGACAATTCTACCTCCTTGCCTTACACTAATTACTCTCTCAAAATCAGTTTGTAAAGAATAACTAAGACATCTGTACATCACTTAGAGTTAGTTCTGAACCTGATAACTAATCAGTGAGTATTATCAGTTGCTGCTAATGAGTCTTGGCAGTGAATTTCTTTCAGTTTAACATTGATCTTGCTGATAGTGCCCCCAAAATGTAATAAAAACTTGATTTCCTACTCATGTAACAGTACAAAGTGGGTGAGTGTAACCACCAGGCAGCAATTCTCTACTCAGTATATAGGTGGTGGTCCAGACTCAGTTCCTCTCAAGGCTGTGGGCCTTAGTGTCATCTGCATACAACCCTCCAAATAGAAAAGGAAGCCTACAGATAGCATGCAGACTTCTTACATACACATTGACAGCTCATACTTTTTAGTCTCAGGATCACATAGACCTTCCTGTCTGTCAAGAGCATTCTTCAATGAAGATGCCACATTCCAGCTATCTGTGTGTACTGAGGAAGTGGCCATACTTACACATAAAGCAAACAGTGAAGTATTCTTTTTTTCTCAAAGTCAAGTAAACAAAATACATAAACTTTTCATCCAACCTCACAGTTTTTTTACTTCAAATCCAAATTAAAACTGCATTAAGTAACTTTCAAAATGATATCATTTTAATGATTACTCATTCTTCCACATTTTCTAAAATGTTTTATGGCTTAAAAATTTGGTGACATATTTTAATTTAAAATTTATTCTCAGGTCCGAAGGTGGAGGGACAGAGACAGAGCAGAGACACATTTCTTCCACCTGCTATGTTACTCTCCAAACACCTACAACAGCCAGGACTAGGCCTGGGGGAAGTAGGGCTCTCCTTCACAGGACCCAAGTGCTTGAGCCTTACCTGTGCCACTCAGAGTACAATAGCAGGATGCTGGGTCAGAACAGGAGAGACTGATGCCTGAACTTGGCATTCTGATATGGTATGCAAATGTTTCAAGTGGTGATGTCACTACTCTGCCAAATGCTACCCATGGACACTCTGAATCATAACTTATACATATTAATAGGCAGGTGTTTAGTGAAGATGCTGAGTAAGATGCCGGTGTCCCCCATCAGGGGACCTTGGTTTGACTAGCAGGAAGGTCAATGACAAGCACAGGAGCTGGGGCTTGAACCAGGCACTCTGATATGAAATGCAAGCTTCTCAAGCACTGTTGTTACTGTGCCAAATGCTTGCACCTAAAAGTGCTCATTATTCTAGAAATTCTGTCTTGTAAAGAATAATGCTGGTTGAAGATGAATAGAAAAGGTAGGACCAAACATTCCTAACATATCTTCACTTTTCAGCCTTGTTTACCATCTATCTAACCAAGCACCCATATTAAGTCTCATTCAAGTATATTGAAAGTAATATCTTGACTTTGTGCACTTATTAGCAATATTCCAAACACTATTTTTAACTACATGAAGCTAATTCAATTTATGCTCAGAGAGTTGCTGAAACCATTAGATTTTAAAGTGCTAAATAAAAACCATAGAGTCAGGCAGCATCATTTTCTACATTACTAATGCATTACACATAAGCTTTCCTAATATAGGTGCCACTGTGCAAACAGTACTGTCACTTACAGCCACGTTCACCTTTTGTAAACAAATGATTCAATTAACAGACCTCACCAGGGAATAGTACTTTTGACTTAAAGGTTGTCTTTCAAAGATTGCTTTATAAAACAGTCTTCACATTCCTGGAGCTTATGACCTATGTGCATTTCAGGATTTGCTAATGAACTGCTCAGCTGCTGAGCTGAATAAATATAAAATACTATTTCTTCTTGCTCTTTTCACACCTTTTAATTGGGAGAACTATGTTTTTGTTTGATTCATATCACATTTATGCGCTAGAAACTTGCCTTAATAAAAATTTGGATGAAATTCTACAAGTATTAGGGGTCATATTTTTCAACGCGGCAGCAAGCTTGCTTTAATTCTACAGGACAAGGATTAATAGAGCATGAGTGACATGATGGATTGGTTTGAGAATTACATTTCAACCTAAGTGAGTTTTAACTCCCATAATGTGTCTGTCCATGTATCTAAAGCAATTATTTTCCAAGTAGAATAAACAAGGTGGCCCAGGGGGTGTTACGAGATTGCGTTAGTCAAGACTCTTTCCTATTGCTAGTGATAGCAACACTTCTCAAAAGGAATTAAGTAAGAATGGACAGTTTATGCTTACGTATGTGGAATATCCAGGCTTGGGGTGATTTCAAGCAAGGCTGAGCTATCATTGAGCATCTCAACAGGAAACAGCTGGCACAGTCAGAATTTTCAGGGCTTTGTATTTACATGAAAATTATTATGAACATGTGAGGTAGTAAAGGAACAAGAGCTAATACAGAAACTCAGAGTTAGAAGAGTTGTGACCACCCACAGACCCAGTTATCTGAGACGCAGAAGAGGTTATCAGAACCTGGAAGGACTCTTGGCAGAAGTCAACCTGAGATAATCTTCAAGGCCGACTCAGAATAAAATCCCTTCAACGCTCAGACAATTGTGATGGGGGCATTGGAAGGAACGTGGGGAGTAATTAAAAAAAAAAAAAACCAAAGCAAGATCTTAGCCTAGGATTCAGTCTCCATCTTTTTCTCTTTTTTACCCTGGATGCCCTTACCAATAAACATGCCTTCCTCTCACAGTGACAAGAGAACCAGAAACAGCACTGTGTCTAATTCCTATCAGGGCAATCACCTTGGTGAGCACTATTTTCTCCCAAGAGCTAACATGAGTCTCAGGATGGGCTCATATGTCCTTTGCAGAACCAAGCATTAGACACAGGAAATTGAACGCCCTACAAGCTGGCTTTTGCAGTTGGAAGTGCATCCAGCCATCTACTAAGCAAATGAACTCTGTTAACCAACAGATAAATCCACAAAGAGCCATGCAGAGTGTTGGGATCAGAAGAAAATGAGATTGATGCTGCAAAGATGGACTCACTGAATAGTTACCAGGGAACACTGCTAGCAGTATGTGAGTGAATTTTATCACTGCCACCTGTCAAAGCACATTTGTTTCTTTTGGCACGATTCATCTAAAACAGAAACATCCACTAAAAAAACCTGAAGTCCTGCTTTTCCTCATCTCTTCTGAGATTTTGACTCTATCAGTTTAATTCCTGTGTAATTGTTCTTTCTGTAGGTAGAAAATACTCCTATTCTCTCCTTAGAGATTCATAAATAAGGTTATACTTTTGAAACCCTTCATGTGTGGTCCTTGGCAAAGGAGCTTGGTGTCATGTTTTTGTAACACTTGGAATTACATGGGAAATAAGCTATTTCCATTTTACTAACGGGGATTTTTCATTTTCTAAGCTTTCCTTAGATTATCAAAAAGGATGACCGCTTAATAGTTCGCAGCCACTACAAGACTGAGCACATAGTTAAATGACTCATGACTCCTACAGAGAGCAGCTTTAAGGATTCATCAATTTCCGAGTTTGAACAAGCCAGATAATTATTCCACTTTTCCCCCATATAATGTGCTCTGTAGAGAGATAACCATGGCTTTTGAAATAGAAGAATATATTTTATTTCAATATCAATAGAAATGAATCTCATAATAATGATATCCCTAACAGTTTCAGTGCCTGTGGCAGTTATCCATATGGCGAAAATAAGCTATTTTTAAGTCTTTAGGGTTAATGTTATTTAGGGTACCACTGCCTAGAACCAAACTGAAATTTGCTTCTATTCATAACCTATTGCCCTACATGTTTATGTTATACTACATCAGCTATTCGCCTAACAACCATAGCTTAAGTGTGGTGGTTATGTACACACACATAGCAGCAGCCACCAAAGTGATGTGCACAGGAATGGAACAAGGGTCATGGTCCCAAAGCAGATAGAAACACACAGAGATGATAGGCCCTGACTATATTTCTTTGGACAGGAACAAAGGCAAGGAAGTTAACCATGTTGGTTCAGGAAGTGACCCATGTGTAGAAAGGTAGGCAAGTCAGACAAATGGTGATGTTTCCTTCCAGAGCAGTTACATACTTCCTCCAAGACACATCATGGCATTTCCTTCATGGGAGAGTTTGCTAGGGCTGCCTCAATGCAGTACCCTAAACACAGAATTTTTTTTTATCACAGCTCTGGAAGCTGGAAGTACATGATCAAAGTGTTTGCAAGATTGGTTGCTTCTGAGAGCTGTGAAACAATCTGTTCTATACCTTGTTCCTAGAGAATTTTTTTTGCAATTTTTTTTTTTAGGAACACCATTCTAACCTCTACATTCATCAGATTAACTGTGTTTGGGAGGACACAGTAAAAACCCTACAAAAATGTGGATGTAGTGTAACTGACTTAAATGATAGAAGTTTTGTGAATAGATTAGAAACAGAGTCCTCCAAATCACTGTTGTTGATAACATCTCCTGTGTTGCCTTTGTTGTTTTTTTCCTGCCCCCTTGATCTTAAGAAGCACATTTCTTCTTACTCTACGAAATAAGTGTTGGGATTAGATTAGCATTTTTTCAAATTCCAAAAATATTCATCAGCTGAGAGCTAATGCATTGTTAAGATTTCAACAAGAAAGAAAACCGTAGCATATAAGGCCATGACTGCCCACACTTCTCTCAAGGATAGGAGCCTATTAGGAGTTCTGAAAAGTCTTACAGACTTGAAATATTTTTATTTCCTAAACCATAGTTTTTGCAACTTCTCTGATAGTGCAAACCATTTTTTTAAACTTATTAAAGTCTCATTTATCACCCTGGAGAGCTACTGCTGTGTGACACACAGTGTAGGAGAAAACCAGGCAAATATTTACCAAGACTTATTCTACTCCTAAATTACAGCTACAGATTAGGAACGAAAGAATCAATAAGTTGGAAGGGAGAAATGACAACCAAAAAACTGAATTTCCTCTCTAATATCTTTAAGCTGTAGAGTCTGAGCCTTGGTCTGTCTTTCTAGGAAGTAAAGCACAGATGTACTCTGCATTCTAGGTGGGTGAATTTACTAGAAAAGCAATGCATAATTCATTGTTGGTGACAGAAGATCAAAAAAGACAGAGTGCCTGTCATTAGAATGGTAAGCAAATGTTTATGACTAACAAAAGTAAGAGGCAAGGTTTCAGAACAATACAACATGAATTCACATGCCGGCCCAGAGCAAAGACAAATATATTTGGTCCTCAACTTCATATGTTGCCATTTGCTGCCAAGGTTATTGCAAGTGTCACATCATTTCAAACTAAGGTGGTTAGTACTGGAGTTGGAATGGGAATCCAAATCTCTTTGTCCCTACTGCCAATATCCTTACTACCACACATTCCTTTGGAGAGACTCATAGGAGAAAACGTATCTTAGAATATGGGGAGTCTTTTAGCAAGAGTGAAGAAAAAACAGTTGGTCTAAGGAGTTCTGTTCTAATATACGTTATGTTCCACATATTTCTGTGAGAATTTTTTGTCGTGGTTGTTGTTTGCATGGATACTTCCAAGCTTGAATATCACAGGAAATAAAAAAAATATTTTCTGAGATTCCAGATTCTCATGAACAATAATGAGTCCCAAACTATCACTTGAAAATATGCAAGTAGAATTGTATAATTCTATTAATTTACAAGAGAAAAGATAATTTATAAGATCATATCCTTGGAGAGAGACCCAAATGTGAGGATCTGCACAATGATTGTGTCTGATCTTCAAGGTATCCTTAACGTAACCTCAATGCTCTGAAGGGCTCTCTGAATCTTGTCAATGTCACTATGTAACCATAATTAGCATCAAATGAGACAGTCTGGATTCAGTTAGATGACTCTGAAAGAGTTTAAAACAGCCACTATGGTGACTCTGTACCTCTGCTCCATGAGAGATTTGTCACACATACAAATAGCAGGGATCCTAAGGGTGCCACAAGAGCAGGCTGAACTAAAAAGCTTTCCATAGGTACCACAACCCATTTTAAGTGGCATGACAGAGCTGGGAATGAATTGGAAGCTTCACTGGCAGACAGGGCAATATGGCATGAGCATCGCAGTTTCGGTGAGTTTCTGACTAAAGGCATTAAGGAGACTGCGAGCAAATGAGACAGATTCTTCTATGGTGGCTGCAGAAGAAAACGAAAGGGAATATTTGTGTGTCTGCAGTGTGGAGAACACAGCTTTGCATTTGTCAGCATCAGCAACCATACAACCAGACTGTGAGCACTATCAGGATAGATTTTTAAAGTTTTTTTTTTATTTGAGCCACAACAAAAATCTCTAGTGAACATTGAACATTCCATCCATATGATTTACTGTGGCATTTTCTGCTCCGTGCAGTTTAACCTCTAAAACACAGTCTATACCTCACTATTGTATTAATCATTTTAATCTTTATACCACATAAGCTTTTTCTCCCAACCAGAATAAGACAAATGGGGTAAACGTGGAAGGGGTTGGCGTATCTCAAAGTGTCATTATTTTTTTTTTCAGAGAACTACAGAACTTTAGCTGGAAGATAAAGCATTCATTGAGTTAATTTGAGACAGAAGAGTCTTCAGAAACTTAAAAAAACCATACAGTAAAGAGTGAGTAGATGGTTCTTGATTTATAAGACCAGAACAACAATCAATTGGAAGAAACCACAGTGAAACAGATTTTAGTTTAGTGCAAGGAGGAACTTTCCAATGATATTTCCATCACACAGAATAACAGATTGCATGGAACTAGCCACTTATTTGACAGTGGTCAGTGACCAGAGAGCCATTTACTTGATACGAAGCAGGGCAGTCTCAGAAGTTAAATAAGATGTACATTATGTTTATTTCTTGGCCTCTAAGTCCTTACTGCGTTGTAATTCTGTAAATGAAAGCACAGGATATTCTACTTATCATTTCCACAAAGCCTAAAAGAGAATCTTGAATACGGCAGGCTCTCAAAGCCAATGATTGAATTATTTTCATTACTGAAGATTGTTATGATTATATATATAATATATAACATATGACGTGTTATATGTTATATATGTAACATACATATATGTTATATATATATATATATATATATATATATATATATGCAGAAGGCATTTGGCAGGGGATTGGACACTGCTTAAGATGCCTGTATCCCATATTAGAGTGCCAGAGCTCAAGTTCCAGTTCTGTTCCAAATTCCCACGTTCTGCTCTTGTACACGTTAGAAAAGAGCAGGTGATGGATCAGGTACTGGGTCAAGTACAAATATGGTACCCAATGTGGCAGAACCAGATTACATTCCCTGCTCCTAGTTTAAGCCTGTCGAGGCCTAGATGTTGTAAGTGTTTGGAGAGTGAAATATTAAATTTCTAAAAATGTAAAGGAAGTCAAAAGGATCAGCTCAAAGTAACTTAGTAAATTTCGTCCAAAAGTAATCAACTTGACAGATTTATTCAAATAACTGAATTTAATAGCCAAGATAGTATGACTGTATAGTATGATCCTTTGTCACCAATTTACTTAAAATCAATTCAAAGTATGTCTATCAACAGAATCAATATCAGTTGACTGACTATATTTTCCACTTTCCAACCTTAAGTGCTCTATCAACTGGATATGGCTATTTATAGGAGAAAGTAAATGTTACATTTTTTAAGAGCTTCAAAACTGTCAAGTAAGTAGTTCAGATTACTGTCTATGCGTCCTGTTTAGCTGACTCTCCATTTCCATTTTTTTTTCAAGAAATTCTAAATACATTCTTTTAAAACTTAATGTTTCTTCAAATGATCCCCCCCAAAAAATATCATGTTGGCCTTTAGAACTTCCACCCTTCAGATCATCTTTAAATAATCATATAGCACAGAAATTTTTGTCCTAATAGATGTTTCATTAAGGTCAGTGCTGCATTTGCTGTCATAAATAGAGGAGAATTAAGACCTCATCAGCACTGCCATGGCACAACACTGAATAGATTGAATTATATGCATAAGAGAGAACTTAACGATAATTTGCCAACTTCTCTGGAAAAAACTGCTACCTTGAAAAATATTCAAGAGCAAAATGGTGTCCAATAATATTTTTCCTCTTTCAGCATATTTTATCTTGATAAAATACACCCATAAACTGGGCTTATCTTTAAAAATTCATACTTGGATTCTGTCATGTAGCTATCATCTAATGAGTTCATGGTAGCCTCTGTCGTGGCTGTAGATTTCAAAGTCTGCCCTGAAAGTCCATCCATCACCCTGTGCTTGTTGAAAATATGAGTTGCATTTAGACCCAAGGGAGTAATCAAGTTGCTGTGTGACTAAAAAAAAAAAAAAAAAAAAAAAAAAAAAAAGCAGGGAAATGAAGAAACACTGAAATCAGGTGAAATTATGCTATGCTGGCATGGAGGTGTAGTTAGAGCTATTTAAAATATTCCTGGTGTAAAATGAAACATCAATCCAGTTCCTAGTGTGGAAAGGGAGCATGGCAAATCCAATGTAGCTACAAGGCAGTTTACATTGTATCTTACCAATGTTCAATTTAAGAAAAGATTGAAGAACATCAGGCTGCTATAAAAACAATTTGTTCAGAATAAATTTGGTACTTGTCAATCATTTCTTAGAGAAAGCAGCGCTCTGATGGAGCTGGCATTGCTTCCAAGTACTGAAACAGAATGATTATCAGGCAGGAAATCAGTTTAACAAAAAGAGCTTTACAAAATTATCAAACGTGTGAAATGGGAACATTCACCACCATCTACATGGAACTTAAACTTCGTTAACTAGAATGGATAGGTAGGAAAAAAAGATCTGTGTCTTACTGGCTTCAGTCTCTCACATTTTTGTTTTAGTAGCCTACAAAATAATGGGTTAAGGAAAAGCAGCCAACGCATGGAGGTTAAGCTTACCAGTGCTCTTTGCTATGAGTTTCATGCTTCTTAGGGCAGGTGGAGGGTCAAAGGGTCATGGAAACCTTGGGCAAGAGATGAAAGTAAATGCCAGTTTCCCTAATGCTAAACCGGAAATTCAGAGAGAGAAGTAAAAGGATGGTTTTGTGAATAACGTGGGGTAAAGGTAGGTCTTCAAAGAAGTACATGGCCCAATGAAAGCAGTGAAAGCAAAAGTGCTTTTTAACATCAAAACCTGGTGGTTTAGGGCAAGGGCTAGGAACTAAGAATTCCTGGTTGCAGTTTTCCCGTTTCTTTGTGTCCTTGCACAAATCACTTATTCTCCCCTTGGGTCTCGGCTTCATTACCTGTTAAACAGGATTAATATGTCTTCCTATTTGGGTTTGTTCAAAGATGAAATATTATAGTATAGGTAAAGCTTTTAGAACAGTGCTGGACATATAATACTTGACAAATTATTGCAACTATCAGTGTCAGAAGCAGCACAGTGCTTGAAATTTCTAATAGTTCTTTTAACTTCACTCTGTCTCTGGAAATATGTCTTATTATGCACTATTTTTTTTGTAAAGAGTAAAAGGGTTCTAATTTTCTGCAAATAAACATGGAATTTAAAAAAATTTTATTTTATTTTTATTGCAAAGTCAGGTATATACAGAGAGGAGGGGAGACAGAGAGAAATATCTTCCATCCAATGATTCACTCCCCAAGTGACCACAACAACCAGTGCTGAACCAATCTGAAGCCAGGAGCTCTTCTGAGTCTCCCACACGGGTCCAGTGTCCCAACGCTTTGGGCCATCCTCAACTCCTTTCCCAGGCCACAAGCAGGGAGCTGGATGGGAAGCGGAACTTCTGGGATTAGAACTGGCACCCATATGGGATCCCAGTGCATGCAAGGTGAGGACTTAAGTCACTAGGCTACCATGCTGGGTCCATATATATGGGATTTTTAAAAACACATTTTTTTCTTATTTTATAAAACAATTATGCCAGGAGTCATTTTGAATCTTTTTTTCTTATTTTTTTTCTTATATATTTTCTTATTTTTTTTTCAGAGTATAAAAGAGTAAGTTTTACAGAACTAATAAAGTTGGGAGTTGTAAAACTTGATACCTGGTCAACTGTTGATTACACTAAACAAACAAAAGAGGTTAAAATCAAAGTACCATCATTAGCTAAAGCACTAGCCATCTCCATTGCTGTTTACCTTATTATTTTCCTAAACAAACAGCATTGTTTCATTTTCTATGAAATTTAAAATGCATGAAAGTAGAAATGAGGGATCAAATAAAAATATTTCCAATGCAAATATATTTAATATGCTAACCTATAGGAAAAAGGAAAAGTTCTTACAAATTGTAGTCCTTTAGGGACCCATATCATGTGTAACCAGTACAGGGATTCCGTTTGGGTTCAAGTCCAGATGCTACACTTCTGATCCAATCTGTATTAAAGTCCCAGAACCTCCACTAATACACTTGGAAAAGCAATAGAAGATGGCCCAGGAGCTTGGGCTCTTGCCATCCATGTGGGAGAGCCAGAAGAAGCTCCTGGCCAATAGCTTTGGACTGACCCAACTCCAGTTGTTGCACTTATTTGCGGAGTAACTCAGCTGATACATCTTGCTTTGTGACTCTGCTTTCAAACAAATAATCGAATCTCTGAAATAATAATAATAAAACAAATTTAAAAAACTATAGTGATTTGAATTGATGAGTTCAATGTTAAAAACCTTGTTCTCTGGAGACCACTTTTAAATAATGGGTTTATTTATGTTTCTGAGAATGCAGATTTGGAGTATGATGACAAGATGTTGTCACAATAAATTATCAATCTGCCTGGGAATCAATTCTGGACCCTTTTCCTTTACTTAGACTATACTAATTCAACTTCAAAATTACAATGTCCTTTCTAATAAAATTATAAATGAGACAGATATTTTGGCACAGTGAGTTAAAATCACCATTTGAATTTTAAATTGGAGTGCAAGTTTAAGTCTTTGCTGCTCTACTTCCAAACCAGTTACTTGCTAATATGTATGGCAAAGCAGCACAAGATGACCCAAGTACCTAAGCCCCTACCACACATGCGAAAAATCTGGGTGGTGTTCTTGGCTCCTGGTTACAGCCTGGCTCTGTCCTATATGATGTGATTATCTGAGGAGTGCCCAATGATTGAAAATCTCCTTTCTCGTTCTCTTTTTCCTTCCCTTAATCCCCCTGCTTTTTAAGTGAATCAATTATATATATATATATATATATAATATTATATTATATTATAATATATATATATAATCGATTATATATATAATGAAGTATATGATTAATTTGCAAAGTTACCTATTACAATTAGAGAAGAAGTCTATCAATTTTATTTATCTAACCAAAAATGTTCATATCACGTTAAGTCTGAACTTCTCATCTAATTATCTGAGGCAATTTGACACTGAATTTACTTTCCGGGCCTGGCACCATGGCCTAGTGGCTAAAGTCCTCACCTTGCATGCACTGGGATCCCATATGGGTACCAGTTCTAATCCCAGAAGCCCCGCTTCCCATCCAGCTCTCTGCTTGTGGCCTGGGAAAGGAGTTGAGGATGGCCCAAAGCGTTGGGACACTGGACCCGTGTGGGAGATTCAGAAGAGCTCCTGGCTCCTGGCTTCAGATTGGCTCAGCTCTGGCTGTTGTGATCACTTGGGGAGTGAAGCATTGGATGGAAGATATTTCTCTCTGTCCCCCCTCCTCTCTATACATCTGACTTTGCAATAAAAATAAATAAACCTTTTTAAAAAAACTTCCATACTGGATATGATGCTGTTACAACCATGCCTTCAACTGACTCTCTCCTTAAATACTAAGTTAGCACCAACTACGTAGGATGATATTCCATGCTATATAACCTAATTGTTAAAACTATATGTTTTCTCATAAAAGCTATACCTTTATCAGAAAAAAATATTTTGAATACAAAACTACACATACAGTTCATCATCTTTTCATCCTTTTCAAAAGTTGACATTCCTAGAAATCAGTAACTACATAATGTCAGTTCATTCTGCTTGTTCCCCCAACCCCATAAACTGAAATGTTCTAACCTAGCCAAAACAGCATTAGGCCTTGCACTTCACATGCATTAGTCATGCAGGAAGCTAATCATCTGACTACAAATGAGCATGTATCCATTTCAGTAAGGCAGTATTTACTTCTTCTGTATCCTTAGAGATAAAAGGCCAAACTGATGGAAGAATTAAGACTGGGAAGCCATAAAATGGCCTAATCTCCAACAAAATATCTTCTGTTGTCATTTCTTAGAGCAGAGATGCTGAAACCTTTTATGGTAAGAAAGGAGTAAATGTATTCATCACATGAAACCCAGTGAGTCATAAAGACCCCATGATTCATGACTAGGAAGTAGAGAATTCCATAACTCACTTCAACACGGAGTCAGCTCTGTAGTCATCTGTTATTTCATTTCAGTGGAGCCAGGTGTGCAGGGAAGCTCTGACTGGCAACTGTCAGATTACCTCTTCTCTCCTAGAAGCCCAATTGGATACTCGGGAAAGCCCTGAGTAAATTTTATTGGCAATCTACATATATAGGAAAGTAATATTTGTAAGTCACTGAATAGCAAAGAGGCTGATCAAGAGATATGACCTCAACAACGAGTTGGTAAATTGTTGAGGGAGAGGGGAGGGAAATCCCTGAGCCGATGGAACTGTGTCATAAAAAAATTAAGTTAAATTAAATTTTTAAAAAATTGATTAAAGACAATAGAACTGAATAGACTATCTGAAAGGTTTTATGTTTTTAAAAGGCTAAATATAAGCTTTTACCTAGCTTCACTAGACTAACTACGTTATAAGCGATGGTATAATCTGTGGTGCCACAATGTACTAGAGTATTAAAGAGTACCTGAGAATGAGTAATACATAGGTATCTTTTGCCTTCTGGCTCAAGAGGCTAGAAGATCCAACATCATTGCATTGGCTTCCACTTGGCTTTTGCAGAGCATTTCCTGCTGTTTCAACACAGGGCAGCAAAGACAACGGGGAAGAGGTGGCAGAGCAAAAGTCAAGGAGTAGGGCTCAATGTGGTAGCTTAGCAGCTTAAGTCCTCATCTCGAATGCGCCAGGAACCCATATAGGCACCAGTTCAAATCCTGATAGCCATGCTTCCCACCCAGCTCCCTGTCTGTGGCCTGGGAAAGCAGTCAAGGATGGCCCAAAACCTAGGCACGCCACACGGCCGCGGGAGACCTGGAAAGAAGCTCCTGGCTCCTGACTTCAGATCAGCTTAGCTCCGGATGTTGAGGTCACCTGAGGAGTGAATCATCAGATGGAAGATCTTCCTCTCTTTATCCTCCTTTCTGTATATATATCTGACTTTCCAATAAAAATAAACAAATCCTTTAAAAAAAAGTCAAGGAGTAACTTCACTCTGTAGCAACTTGCTTTTGCAGTAACTAATCCCATTCTGCGAGACAATTAACTCACTGCCATGGGAATTAGCCCAGTCCTATGAGACTGACTTTAATCCTCCTTAACAATTAATCACCGCTTAAGGCCCTGTTAAACTGGGGACCAAATTTAAGCAGATATTTTGCAGGTAACAAACCATATAGAAATGGCAGCATGGTGTGAAAAACAGAATCAAAAACGGTGAATGAGAGAACGTTTCTCTTTTTATTGCTTGCTTCTCTACTTTTTATGGAAACTACTGACGCAGACTAACATTTCTAGAGTTAAAAGTGAAGTTAATGGGAAGTAATAAGAGGCATTAATAAGAAAGTACATTTTAATTTTTCATCAATACGTAAGTTACATATTTTTATGACGTAAAGTATGGTGCATACAAATAGAATATAAACTGATCAAGTATAATTAGTATTTCCATTTCCTTATTATTCCTTCTTATTTGGAGCTGACAAGCAGCTCCCTTCTAGTCCTTCATAAATATATAAAATGAAGTGACTGTACTTCACAGTCATCCCACTGCATTGTAATCTTTTGCTTTTCTCAAGGTTTCGGTTTCCGTTATCTAAAACTCCCCTCTCATACCCTTCCCAGATTCAAGTAATCAGTATTCTACATTCAGATCCAACCGTTGTTTTGGTATTGGTTTTACAATGACAACATGTAGTGTTTATCCATCTGATTTATTTCCACTCAGCATAATGACCTCAAGTTTCATCCAGCTTGCTACAGCTCTGGATAATTTTTAATATTGGCTAGAGGTTCATCTTCGGTCTCCAAGTTATTATGGCCCACCAACCAGCCCCAGGCTTTTCTCTAAGGTTCTAGACGTAACTGCAGCTGCTATTGTTCTCAGACTTTTCCAACAAATATCTGGCAACAGACAAGTCTGTTCTGATAGCAGCTGCCTGACCCCAAGGCTTCACTTTCCCATGGGTCTCTGCATTCAGAACCCCTCTCAATCTGGAGTGATAGGAGTCAGTAGGTTTACTACAGAGAAAAAAATAAACACTTGGAAGATATAAGTGTAGGATATTCCTTGTAGAAAAATTGTTGGTAGGAAAAAAAAGGAATGGACGTGGCAAGACAACTACACAAACTGAACAAATAAAAATGAGGCCTTGTTGAATGTGAACAACCAATACAACAATATATATTTTAACAGCAATGATTGCCTTTTCAAGAAATTATGCCTAATATTCAGATTCTTGAAGACTTTTTCAAGATTCAGAAACTGAAAATAGAAATGTTTTTACCAATTTAAAATTTCAGAAATTATGTTTAGTTATAAGTATCAAGTCCATCATGAACAGCAATGTTTGTCATCACACAGAAACTCAATTTTTTTTCTCAGAATTTAAAATCTGTCTACGAAACATAATGGTACATACTGATCTTTTTCTTTTTTCTTCTTTTAAAAATTTGGATTCTTTCATCACACTAGAATTAGGAAATTAGGAAATTAGTATAATCAGGAAATTATACCGTTACTTTACAAATATAACTAAGCCAGGGGAAGGTTTCTATCCCTCAAATATTTAATTCCACAAAAAGCACAATAGCCAACTTCTTCCTGGTCTCAGAAGAGTGGATGTCACCCAAGCCTTTGGGTTACCTTCCTCGGTCTGAAGCTGAATCAGAAGTGGAGTAGCCAGGACTTGAACAGGGGCACTTCACAAACAGGGGCTTAACAGGCTGTCATATAACATCAGCTCTATAATTGCTTTTTGTGAACACAAATTGTAGGTTTATGAACAAAAGGGCCTCATGACCAGTGTTGTATCTACCCAAGCAAAGAAAATGATCCAACATTTAACAGTTTTTGCATGACGGAGTTGTTTGACAATGAAGTTAAGACTGCTTTGCATATGGATAAACATATGTTTGAAAATCAATAATTGATACAAATGATTGAATGTATCCCCCAAATCTTAAAACAGTTGCTAGACCAAAACTATTGCTTCTTTGATCACTTCCCACTCCATCTCCTGTCCACTTCAGTTTCAACATATTCACTATCAAGAATTTTGTGGAAGCACTTGAAATATGTAAAATGATACTCTGAGGTGCAAATTGACATAAGCAATGGCTCAGCTTAATTCCCTTTATAATATGAGCAGTAGGTTTTAGGGAAATTGGATTTTGGAGAAACTTACATTTGTTTATATGATCAGAGGTCAAGGTTTTGAGTGTATATTTAGATAAGGAAATATTCTAAAATATCACTTCAATTTCCTTTCCAAGTAAGATTTTGGCAAAGTACTAAGAAATATTTTACAAAATATCTTAATCATGCCATTAGATAGACTGATTGATCGATAGATAGATAAATGAAACAATTAACAGGAGTGTGTTAAGAAAAAAAAGCAACAAACATAGGGCCCAGAGTGGTAGCCTAGTGACTAAAGTCCTCATCTTGCATGCGCCAGAATCCCATTTGGGTGCTGGTTTCTATCCCAGCTGCTCTACTTCCCATCCTGCTCCCTGCTTGTGGCCTGAGAAAGCAGTAGAGGATGGCCCAAAGCCTTGGAACCCTGAACCCATGTGGGAAATCTGGAAGAAACTTTTGGATCCGCTTAAGCTCTGGCCATTGTGGCCACTTGGGGAGTGAGCCAGCACAAGGAAGACCATTTTCTCTGGGTCTTTCCTTCCCTTTGTAAATCTGTCTTTCCAATGAAAAATAAATCTCTCTCTCTCTCTCTCTCTCTCTCTCTCTCTCTCTCTCTATATATATATATATATATATATATATGTGTGTGTGTGTGTGTTTGTATATATATATATATGTATATATATATATATAGAGAGAGAGAGAGAGAGAGAGAGAGAGACTTTAGAGATTTCAGGTATGTTTTATTACCATGTGCTTCCTGTACTGCGCTTTCTCAAAGGAATATCCCTCAGAAAAATAATTTATAATATATATTGTGATAATCATTTTAATAAAAGGTCATCTGACATCACTGCTCATTTTTTACAGCTAAGAAGCTTATAATAGGGGTACAGCATGATAGCCTAATGGCTAAAGTCCTTGCCTTGCACACACCAGGATCCCATATGGGGGCCAGTTAATCCTGGGGGCCGTGCTTCCCATCCAGCTCTCTGCTTGTGGCCTGGGAGAGCAGTTGAGGATGGCCCAAAGTCTTAGCACCCTGCACCCTGATGGGAGACCCAGAAGAGGCTCCTGGCTCCTAGCTTCAGATTGGCTCAGCTCTGGCTGTTGTGGCTGCTTGGGGAGTGAATCAGTGGATAGACAGTCTTCCTGTCTGGATATCTGTATATCCTCCTTTCTGTATATCTGACTTTCCAATAAAACTAAATAAGTCTTTTTAAATAAAGAAGTTTATAATAATATATGCATGCAGATTGAGTACATCATCTTTTTGGCAAAGAACCTTGAAATACTGTCATTTTCTCATGTAATAGTACTAAATGCACATGTTAACACATTGATATTGGCTGTTATAGATAGTTAGGTATATCTAAAATTCAAAAATTGTAATTTCAAACTCTGTGTGTATATTGGTAACTGCAACCTGACACTTTTCATCAATATGATACTATATTTGTCTTCAAATGACCCAGCTGTTTCAGGGAACTTTTTTCTAACATAATTAGCTCAGACATGATGCATATGATCTCAGGTCAGAGATGAAAATAACATATAAAACAACAGATGTTTGGGGAATCAATTTTAATTGTTAGAAAATCAAAATTCATTTATTAAAATCTAAATAGCAAGAAAGCAAAAGATTTCACAGTAACAACCTTGACAGATGTATAAAACAGTATAATCCGAATCCCTATTTAAACATAAAATATTTCACCAAACCAGCAAATTCCCATAGCATCCTTCCAAATTTACTTCATCATTTCCTACTCTGCTCAATCGATCTATTCACCTAACTTCTGCCAATAGCACACAGCCTTAATTGCTTAGTTAACATTATGTCTTAAAATTAGCCTTTATTCATACCTTGAGTTTGCTATTATATTTAATATTGCAACATAATATCATGCCATTTATATTTTCACATAAATATGATCATCTCATTATCAAATGCCATTTAAAAATCTCTACTGGGACTTTGAATTTGAATTGAGCTTACTCTCTACATCTTCTTGAGACCTGACTTTTTAGTAAGACTGACATTTTAATTAAAAACATGGTACATCTTTTCATTTATGATAGCTTTAAATTTTTTTCAGAAATATTACAATTTTCATCACAATTTTCTTATTGTCTCTTTAATTCATTACCAAACGTTTTATATTTCTTGAAGTTATTATAAGTGCTACATTTATAAAATTCATTTTAAGTCATTCAGTAAGAGTATAGAAAAAATATATTTGATTTTTGAACACTGTGGCCTGAAATATTGCTAAGCTTACTTATTCATTCCATTATTGGTTTAATTAATTAAAAGTTCTTTAGAATTTTCTACA
Source organism: Ochotona princeps (assembly GCF_030435755.1). Taxonomy (NCBI): domain Eukaryota; kingdom Metazoa; phylum Chordata; class Mammalia; order Lagomorpha; family Ochotonidae; genus Ochotona; species Ochotona princeps. Next base: position 59,421,974 of record NC_080836.1, on the reverse strand, counting down.
CTTACATTCATTGCAATTTTCTTGATCAACAGTGCTGAGTTTTAGAATTGGTGACATGATAGCTTAAACTTAGGAAATTAATGGCAATTGTCTCTTCAAATATTTTTTTCTCTTCATCCTGTCTACTCTTTTTGCATCCAGAGTTCCAAAAATTCAAATTGGATATTCAATTCCAATTTATGTTACATATTTTGATACTATCTCACAGATCTTATCATCTCTTAAAAAATGTTTTTAGATATTCTTCTTTTGGCTTGAATTTATGGAATTTTATGCAAAAATTTACAAAATTTCTGTTGACCTGTATTTAAAGTCACTGCATCTCTCTTCTGTGGGTCCAATAAATCAATAATTGCATTAAACACCTTTTTCATTTAGGATACTGCTTTTAATTTTATAATTTTGCTTTAAATATTTAAACATGATTTTCATTTTTCTTACCAAATTTCCTGTATGACATGCATACTGCTAAATGTTTCCACTAGAAATTTCATGTTGGGGCTGGCACTGTGGCTCAATAGCTCAACACTTTCAAGCATTGGCATTCCATATAGGTGCCAGTTTGTGTCCTTGGCTGCTCCACTTCCAATCCAACTCTGTATTTATGGCCTTGGAAAGCAGTGGAGGTTGATCCATCTTTTGGGACCCTGTATCCACACAGCAGACCTGGAAGAGGTTCCTGGCTCTTAGCTTTGGATCAGCTCAGCTCCAGCAGTTGTGGCCATTTAGGGAGTGAACCAGCAGAAGGAAAATCTTTCTGTCTCTCCTTCTCTCTGTAAATCAGCCTCTCCAATAAAGATATGTAAAACTTAAAAAATTCATATTTTATCACAGATACTTTTGAATGCTGTCAAATAATTTCAACATTGGTCTCACCTCTCATGATACTATTGAATATATAATCTCTTTTTAAAATATTTATATTTATTTTAAAGTCAGTATGACCACAAAAGAGAGATAGAGATCTTCACCCAATTTTTTACTCCCCAAATATCCACAATTGTTAGGACTACACCAGGCAGATGGCAGAAGCCAAGAAGTCCATCTGAGTCTCTCATGGGTGCCAGAAATCTAAATACTTCGACCATCATCTTCTGCCTCCCAGGCATATTAACACAAGCTGAATCCATTGTGGAAAACTTGTAGCTCTATCCGGCTTTCCTCCATGGGATGGGGGAGTCTGACAGGCAGATTAAATTGTTCTATAATACCTGACCCATGACTACTGCATCTCTTAATGGGTCCCACGTTCTTATGTCTACTTGTGGCTTATTAGTTTTACTTGAATATATGACATCATGAGCTAAGTGTTAGAGACTGTAGTGAGTTATATTCATGTCCACAAATGAGCACAGGTTTCCATATGTGTAGACAGTAGTGCAAACCTACTTAGTCCATGAAACACCTTATATTTGCATTTTTATTGGTAACTGAACTTAGTTCCAATCCACTAAAGTCTCCAAATAATGCCATTGCAGAAATAAATCTCTTTGTCAGAGTTTGGGTCTGAGTGCCTGAAACATTTGTATGGGTTTTCTGCCCATTTCTCACTGGTGGGTCTAAGTACCTACATATCAGAAGTTGTTTCTCCTGATTTTGAATTTAACCACAATGACTTCCAATCTACTTTAAGTGTCTCATGTGACTCAATGATTGGATGTCAAGAGCCCAATATACTTTTAAAATTCCTACTGGAAAATCTGAAACATAGACAAATGAAACAGAAGACAAAATCCAGAAAATAATTCACATGAGTACAAATTTCAGTGAGGATACTAAAAGTATGCATGAGAGAAAGAACACATTCTTCTATAAATGGTTCTGGAAAACTGCATATCTATAACTAGAGAGATGAAGGAGACCAATCTCTCTCCCTATTAGAAAAGAAAGTCATATTAATATGGAACAGAGACCTCAATATAAAACCTGAAACTAGCCTACCCTCCCACCAGCAATGAAGGAAGGTATTTTTCTCACCACATCCATGCCAGCAGGTGTTGCTGGTAGCGTTTTGAATCTAAGCCACCCTCACTAGAGTCAGGTGAAATCTCAATGTGGCTGGCTAGATAGCCTGTACTTTTTTTCAAATGTCTATTAGCCATCTAAACTTGTTCTTTGGAAAAATGTCTGTTCATTTCCTTTTCCCATTTCTTCATAGGGTTGTTTTGCTGTTGTTGCATTTCTAAAGATCTTTATAAATTTAGCATAATCACTATGGAAGTCAGTATGCAAAGTGCTTAGAGTACTCCAACTAAGCCTGCTGTATGACCCAGCTACCCCACTTCTGGGAATACATCCAAAGGAAATGAAACCTCCATATGAGAAAGGGATCCGTAGTCCTATATTCACAGCAGCCCAATCTACAAAAGTAAAGACATGGAAACAACCCAGATTCCCATTAAAAGCTGAGTGGATTATGAAATAGTGGTAAATCTATTCCATGGAATACTACTTGGCACTAAAATAATGAAATTCTATAATTTGCAACCAAATGTTCCCAACTAGTGACCATTATGCTTATTGAAATAAGTCAATCCCAAAAGGACAAATGCCCTCTCTAATATAAGACAATCTTCTTGCAAAATACAGGATCAGTAGTCCTTTTAATACTGTTTTTATTACATCTCAATAGGTTGATATCTTTTTATTGTCATTCATTCAAAGCACTTTTTTAAAAATGAATTTCCTCACCAGTTCATAGGTCACACAGTAGCATAATTTGCTTCAAGAAGGTTTTTGATTTTCTTTTTCATTTCTTCAGTGACACATTGGTCATCCAGTAACATGTAATTTAGCTTCATGTTATTGATACTTTTCTATTTTCTTATTTCTATTGTTGATTTTGTTTTATGGCTTTTCATTTAAGGGGATATATAGTAACTGTAATAGAGATTATCGCATCCAGATGTGAAGATATAATATAGTAAGCATATCTACTTTAAAAATAAAAGATGGATTTCCAATGAAACTGTTAAATATGCCTTGACAATAAGAATCTGGATTGTCTGCCATTGCTCATACCTACAATATCTGAATGATGGACTTATGACTCTTTATGAAGGCATATACTATTGTAGTGATATGGGGGAAATCAGCACAATTATACAAAGATGTAAGTCTGTCAGAGACTTGTCAGATTTCAGAGTTTTAACAGCAATTGAAACAGTCTTACAAAAATATTGCCATTTTAAAGATGGAAAAATGAAAGCAATTCACCAGTTTTTAAAATTTATGTAGGTAGTATTAGCAGGGGGTGAAATTGGTGAGAACAAAACCGAGGTATTCTGGATAGTAATATGGCCATAGCACCACAATGCAGCATCACTAGCCTAAAAATGCACCAAGCTGCTCTGATAACCTTCTATTTCCCACTCAGCTCCTATGGTTTTCTGTACAAATGATCATTGTCACATTTATCACTTCCTTCTATACTTATTTGTCACTATGTCTACCTGCCCTCTAAATTGGAAACACCCCCTGAAGCAGTACCGTGACTTATTCATCTTTATATCCATATCTTGTCTCCTACCAATGCTCTTAGAGAACACTGAACACATTGCAGATAGTTAATAAGTTCTTGTTAAATGAATTAACCTCACACAGAAGAATATAACCTCAGGATGAGAGTTTAATGTTCTCTGATGGAAGAGCATTAAGTATTCTTATGATGTTGGTTTTACTCCAATAGCCCCTGAGCCACTGGTTAATCATTATTACAATATTATAATCATAGGTCTTGGACTGGTAAAAATGATCTCATTCAATTCGTACATTCATAAAGTCTCTTTTACGCTCAGAGCTAATGGCCAGAGAAGTCATGCTACCTGATATTACAGGATCGGCAAGGGAAAGGGAAAAGACAAATTCCAGGAAACCTTCTCCAGGTTCTCTAGTGCGATTATTGCTGTTTATGAAAATATCACCTAGCCAAAACTTCAATGTAATGAAATATTTTATTTTGATGTAATATGATAATACATAAAATATTATATGGTATTTAGAAATCCTCAACCTTTGATGTGCCTTTCTAGGAACCCTAAGTTTTTACATGTATGATAATGCATATACACATAGAAAGAGTGAACCAAAATTTATTGTCACATTGAATTTAATTTTTAGATCCTAATGATTGATACACTATATCTTCAGTGTCCATCCAGAGTGGCTTAGAGAGTCTACTTTCTGTTTATAACTGGGAAAATAGAGGTTAGAATAAAGGCCAGAGCAACTGTCAGAAAGCATTAGTTTGCTACTCTTTAAACATATCCATTTGCTTACATTATGTTAGCTCTTAGTAGCCACATTTCTGCTACATTTAAACATGGTAAACACTATTTTCTCAGTACTTCAGTCATTTGAAAATGAGAACATGCATTTTATGTGATTAAATAGATTAGACCAGGCTAGGCTATAACATTTAGGTCTTGTCTCCAATATCTAAATGAAATCAGGGAAGCCTATTAAGAGCTAGGTAGTAGACAATAAGATTATCAGGTAAACTCACATTTCTTGCATATATCTCATATCATATATATCAACTCTAGCTTATGAATTTATACCAATTTCATATTTTAGTTACAAGTCATCATGTGAGCCTTATTTGCTCTGAATATAAATTTCACTCAACGTAAATCAACTGAATAACAGTGACTCATATTTTCCTTCCATTTGGTGAATCTCAACGAAAGGGAGAAGTTTGGAAGCTGTTTAAGGCAAGAGTTAAGTCAAACATGATCAGATGGAGTTTGGGCATCATGCTTATACTCCTAATGTATCTCAACGTGCCACAACATAAATTTCTCCTGGCAAATATATTCTTATTCTCATATTTCTCCTGACATATAGTCTCCAAAACCTCCTAAGACTCTTTAAGAAGGGCTGGAGATATATTTTTGTATGTAGAAATAAGCAGCATGAGGGTAGGAAGTTCTGCAGTTTGTTCCAAAACTCAAAACTGCTAAGTCAGAATGGAAGAGAAGGGGAATCAGAGTGTTAAGTCCAGGTAAACACCTTCTAAGTTCTAGGTTTTCACTTAGCTATCTTTTCCTGTAGTTTGAAGTGGAGTAGCCTAGAGTATGGTGGACAGAACCAGTATGGTGGAAGAGTTAAACCGGTGCTGTATAAATTCATTGTCAAAATGATTTTTAATCTAGTTTGTTTGCTGGGCAATGATACTCAAGTTAGGTAATCATTGGATAGAAGTATGAAATAACTGAATAGTAATTAGTTCTGCTACATAATTGCCTTGAGGTGTTACATTTGATGATAATTATGTTTCCAAAATTATAATTATCAAATATTTACCCACCGATTGCTATGGCACACAAAGACTCTTCCATGTGATATATGTGTCTTTATATTGCCCTATGAATGCCTGATTATGAACAAAATCCATTAAGGTCTAAGGTAAAGGTACCATGAGAAAATAAAGAATAAGGAAACCGACACAGGAGTTAAAATAGAAAAATGAGTGCTTTAAGATCTGTTCACCCTTCTTAAAATGTATACATTTCTTTTGCAGGAAATTATTAAAAGTCAGTGAAAAACCTGCTTAAACAAATTGCAAATAATCAGACCCTTCTTTTATACAACTTATGCCCAAATAACAATACTGCATTCACTATCTTCACCTCTGTAGCTGTTCGGTGTTTAATAGCTATAAATGAACAACTCCACAAAATTTATGTGCTTGAACTCTTTATCTCTATTAGTTTGTGCATCTCCTTAACATCTGCTTACTTATATTTCTGTGATCATCTTTTCTTTCATCTAAAATGTAATCTTCTTGTATCATAGCATCAAGACATTTATAGAAACACAGTTTGGGAACTATCAGGTATATGATTTTAGCTAACCAAGTAAATAAATGTCCTGAGCATTACACAATGAATTTCATAGAAAAATATATCATAAATAAACCAGAATATCATTTTCTTAAATCATGGAGACTTAGAACATTCAGAGACAGTGATGTTGTCATCATTTTTTGCCAACAGACTCATCGATGAAGTTGTGCCTGAAAAATGAAGCTCTTAGTCCTTCCACACAGCCCACTTTCATAACTGTTCATAGTTGTTATGAAAGTGTATGTTTTCTATGTAAGTCTGTTTCTCAGGCCATGGATTTTACCTAAGAATTTAAGCCCCACCATCCAAATTGGTTAACCTTATGCCATTCTATCATTTTATAGTTTGATATATTTGTAGAAAATTATGCAACATTGTAGTGTTTCTCATATACTTATCTTCAATGTTCAAGACTTCCCACATATGCCTAAAGTAAGACAAGGCAAGGGAGGAGGCCAGATAAAGCTTGCCATAAAATGTCCCCTCTTATCTGCAGGTTTCTCCACGTGCTGGGATGGATGACTCCCCTAGTTCATCCTCCAACCAAAATGTCCTTTCACGAAATGTGCACCAAATATTACATCAATTACTTTGCACGTTAAGTGCAATTTACCCAAAGATTTTAGTATTTGTCACTGTCACTCTACATTCTTAAAATATGGATTAATCATCTGAGGAAGAAACAGTCAAGGTACATTATTATTTTTTTTATTAATTACATTGCATTATGTGACAGTTACATAGGCTCTGGGTTTCCCCTATCTCCTCCCCATACCCTTCCCCTATGGTGGATTCCTCCACTTTATTGCAGTATTACAGTTCAAATTCAATCAGGATTCTTTCCTTGCAAACTTATGCCAAGTATAGAGTCCAGCATCTTATTGTCCAGATAAGTTGAACAGTTTCTTGGTGAGACCATTTCTGGTCTGAAGGTAGAGCTGGTAGAATATCGTCCCAGTCAATTAAGAATCCCGACATAACATCAACGATTTACACCATTATGGAATTGACATGGTTTTGAGTAACCAATATGTTAAGAGAAAAACAAGAAGAAAAAATGCAAGTTCTTAGCCACATCCTGTGATTAGCTCATTGATATTTCAATTTTAGTTTATATATAGAGCCGGCTGTTATACCCCTTAAAATGGCTGTAGGGTACTATTCAGCTGTCTCGCATCTATTTTCATCTTAGTATTTAGCCGTTTATTGTGTTGAAGTATAATTTTGCTGAACTTGGCGGATTTTAGGGTAATCTAGACTGACTTATAACTCTAACAAGACATTTGTCGACAATTAAGGTGCAGAACATTTTTTTTTAGAGGGGTGTGCAGAGAAATCTTCAACACCATGATGAGGAGTGACTAATCTTTGTGTCCCACCTAGTGAGGTATGAATAAATCCACACTAGCCATTTCCTGTCAGATTCTAAGCTTTACTTTTTGTTGTTTGTCTATTTATTCTAGGGTTTTTTGTTGTTCTTGTTTGTATGTTTGTTTGTTTTGAGGGGTTTCCGGAGCGCTCCCGATGGTCATTGTGAGGGAGGGTGGGGGTCCAGAGCCGGAGCCAGGCAATTACCAGAGAAAGCTCCCCTCCCTGGTCCCGAAGGAACATTATTTTTTGTTTCTGGAGTAAAACTTCTATTGGTTCTTTATCTGGATCAGATTCCAATTTTTTTTTTTACCCCAAGACTATTTTTTCTGCTCTAGTACTCTGACAGACATCCTAGAAAGATTCAGTGTGAGATCATTGACGTTTTAGTCTAAAGCCAAAAAGCAATATTTGGGTTAAGAAGAAAGATGTCAAATTCAATGCCAAAAGCAAAGCATTTCAGCTCTTTTATTTTACTTAATATTTGAAAATATTCTGGGGAAGGAAATATGTTCTTGTGAAAGTAAATATTAAGAACAAAGATATTCTTGGGAAAAGAGACAAGATCATTTTTAAAGTGCCCAATTCACAATGATTCAAAAGCCACAAGAATCATTTCCCCTTCTCTATTGCTTTGCCTGCCTATTAAGATGAAATCTTGCCTTTTGAAATACTTGGAACAACTATCGGGTATGTTATTAAACTGTCAGCATTAAGATAAAAAATTGGTTGAAACACTACCTTAGTTTTGAACATTATCTGCCATGAAAATTGCAGCTTAAAGCATACATTTTTATGAACTTAGTAACAGGCTACAGAAATGTCAGGTATGTATACAGCTCTTTTGTACCAGTTTATTGTCCAGAGGTGGCTACATAACCCTGTATGCTATCCTAAATATCTTCTTGCAATGTGACATTAATATTTCAGTCAAGAAATGAATCTAATGTCCACTACTCTTTCTCTATTTTTTCTCCCCTTTCTTTTTGTCCCCAGCCATTCTGAGATGCCAACCATCGATAATCCTGCAAGCAAACCTGTATCAGTCCACATGGACAGGGAGTTCCAAATGAAAAGGAACTGAGTCCCCATCTGCTAGTTAGTCACAACAGTCAGGCATGAACAAGTCTTTGGATAGTTCCCATCTCAAATCTTTGGGTGTTTTAAAGAGGTTTTATACATCTAAACTCTTAACCCATGTGATCTCTGAAAATAATTAGTTTTTTCCTCAAATAAATTTCAAATAATTTCTCAAGTAACTATACTGATTGAAATATAATCATAAGAAATATAAATCCAATGATTTTGTTTTCCATTCTGTATGCCATTAAAGCAATTTCTGATGATTTGAATAAATGGTGAGAAGCCAGGCTTGTGACATGGTGGGATAAGCCACCCCTTATTGTCCCATATCTGAGCACTGGTTGGAGCCCTGGCTATGCTGCTTCCAATCCAGCTTCCAGGTAATGTATTTTGGAAATTAGATAATGACCCAGGTACTTGGGCTTACGCCACCATGTGAGAGACTGAGATGGAGATATAGGGTCCTGACATGAACATGGACCAGCCCACTGCTGCAATCATCAAATCTCTCCCTGTCCATACTCTTCTTCCTCTATAATGAATAATTATTGCAAAATTTATTCCACATTTTTCCATAACCCCAAACCTCCTATGCAAATCAGCACATTCCAAAGGTAGCAGACAACACATCAACATACTAAGTCTAAACCGGCAGTCAGTGAGAACATCATATTCCATAAACCTATCTATGTTCATTGCAATTTATGAACATATTCAACTATCAGGTTGGTACCTATATTTACAAGAGCAAGAAACAGAAAAATGTAAAATGTAGTAACTTATATAGGGCAGTTTCATTACTTCCTTAAATATGTACAAATGTCTCATGACACAAAGTATCACCACAGATGATACTTGGCGAAGTTAAATGACTTTTATGATCTAATTGCCAGTTGGTGGTGGAGTCAGGATTTAAACTCATTTCTGCATTTCGACAATATGAGAAAATGCCTTTTGTACCCTGTCTAGTTATAATTGGATAATAATCATAGCCATTTCAGTGCTTGTCATCCACATCTAGTAAGACAATTTGTGATTTTGTTGAGAACACTATAAACAATAAATCTTAAATGTGATTATTGTGATTATACCATCTGTCTTCGTTCCTACACAGTGCCAGATACTGTAAAAATACTCAATTTCAAAAATATAGTCTTCATTTCATTCAATTTAAATTACAGTATCAGGAGAGCTGAGTTGGAGTTATGATAGCTTAGACATTGAGATAAATATGCAAATAACCATAATGTGACAAATTTTATAAATGATTTTAGAAAGATATAATATAGGAAATTGATGATATTTAGTTGAGATATCAAGAATGGTCATGGATACAATAAGTCAGGAAGGAATGGTGATGGTAAGGATTTTATTTTATTTTTTTTTAAAGATTTATTTATTTTATTACAAAGTCAGATATACAGAGAGGAGAAGAGACAGAGAGGAAGATCTTCCATCCGATGATTCAATCCCCAAGTGAGCCGCAATGGCCGGTGTGCGCCTATCCGATGCCGGGAACCAGGAACCTGTTCCAGGTCTCCCACGCAGGTGCAGGGTCCCAAGGCTTTGGGCTGTCCTCGACTGCTTTCCCAGGCCACAAGCAGGGAGCTGGATGGGAAGTGGAGCTGCCGGGATTAGAACCGGCGCCCATATGGGATCCCGGGGCATTCAAGGCGAGGACTTTAGCCGCTAGGCCACGCCGCTGGGCCCAAGGATTTTATTTTTTAAGGAATTATTTTTATTTGAAAGGCAGATTAACAGACAGAAGGAGAGACAGAGAAAGGGAGAGAGATGGGTGAGAAAGATGGAGAGAGATGTGTTTCATCCTCTGGTCCGCTTCCCAAATGGCCACAGCTGCCAGAATTGAACTAAGCTAAAGTCACGAGCCAGGAGGATCTTCTGAGTCTCCCATTTGGATGCAGGGGCCCAAAGACTTGAGTCATCCTCCACTGCTTTCCCAGGCCAGTGCAGGGAACTGGATCAGAAGTAGAACATCTAAGACACTAACGAACAGGTGCCCAAAAGGGATGCCTGCACTGCTGGAGGCCACCCTGATGATGAACTACACTGGTGCCTAAGATCTTATTTTAATAAACAAGAAGCATGCTAATTGCATCATGAATATAATGTAGGGGAAAGAATATGAAAACCCCGGATTTTTTTTTAAACCCGGGAAGCTAACATTGTTGAAGAGAATAACTCATTAAAAATTATAAGATGGAAAAGTGAAAATGTGAACATACCATAGGGGAAGGTCAATAATAAGGATAAAATTGACTATTCTGAAAGAAGTGACAATGGAATGAGTTAAGTGGGGTAGGAATGGGATTCCTCCTGAGTAAGTGGAGCACTTCATTCTCAGAGACTGCAGGAAACTTTGGTGAAAGGGTGAATGAAGGATGTGTACAACAGACTCCAGTATCCAGCTATATAGGTGAGCAGATAGTGTCAACATTGAAAGTAAGCAAAGGTCTTAACAAGGATGGACAAGGCTAAGAATTGTTTGAAAAAAGGAGGCGATCATATAAGGAGTGTTAATGTCATGGTTCACGTTAAGTATTTGTTTTTTACTTCCCACTAGATTCTGAAAACAAAATAAAAAGCAAAGTAGTTGATAACTCTCTCTTCAAAACAGTTTTGATAAATAGAAAGTGAAATACCATTCAGTATGCTTATGATTCCGGAATTTTGAATGGGAAGCTGCCATTCAAATATCAGTAAGTACTAAACAAAGAGAGAGAAAGAGGAAGACAGAAAGATAAGAGGTATAGACACAGGTATAGATTGTTTTAAGACCCAAAATTGTGGGGAGTCCGGACCATTTGCTTTTCATTGAAAACTGTACCTTATGGAAGTTGACAAAGATACAGTTGATATAGGTCAAGAAAAGGCTGAGACTAAAGAAAATAAGGTAGGAGAAAATCAGTCCAAGTTTCCATTTAGACAGATGTGTTGGTAAAACTCTCAGTAGCAGATAACAGAGTTTTCCTTGAGTTGACTTAAACAAAAAATTTATTAACTGCACATTGTAGTGTTTTTCACTTGGTCTTAGCCAAAAGGCTGAGAAGCGATCATTGTAGTGTTTTTCAACCTTACATAATCCAACACAGACAGAAAATGATAACATATCACACACACACACACACACACCCTGGGGAAAACAGTTGTGGCTGCTTATGGCAGGAGGCAATCAGTTTGAGGAATTTAGTTGCCCTGTGGTATTCAGGGGTTCATATAGCTATACATATCTGAAGCACATCGGCTAGAGAGCTCTGATCCATTATATGGAATTACAGACTCAGGAATAAATCATGCTAACTAAAAGATGTTGAGCCTTGGGAAGGGCTGAGGGTAGCAATGCTAAAAACAACCAGAAGTCCCTTCTCCTTTCTCAGTCCTTCTTTTCCCACCCTCTCCCCCTCTTTGAGGCACTGGGGCCTCTGCTTTTTCCTCTAGATATGGATTCTTCTTCTTCCTTTCTCCTTAAGCCATGTTCTTGGCTATCTTTATACATGGCAGAAGCTTTCTCGTAACTCCCACACGTTCAAGTTCTTCCAATTAAAATATTTAATAAAAGATAAGCTAAGAATTGTGGGTGCTAATCCAAAATTCTAAAGAAAGAAACTATAATTGTGCCAAGTATCCATCCCAGTTGAATTTTCGGTTCTGAATGAGGACAGCTTCCTATAATTAGAATAATACCACAGAGACCCATTGCCATGAGATTGAAGACAGACATCTATGAGAGATGGCTGGCAGAAGTTGGCAGATCCTGGGAAATCTCAAAATACGACTGTGGCTGAGAAACAAAACACTTATCAAGGGCATGTAGACTAAGATTTAAGAAAGAGAGAAAAAAATCACTGGTTGAGTGTCCAACAGGCAGCTGATTAGTGGAGACAAACCCAATAGCAACATCTAAGAAGAACATAGATTTGGGAGTATTTTTTAGATAACATCTGAAGTTTTGGGTTGAAAACATGCAGATAGAGTCAAGAGACCTCCAAGAGGAATGCAGAAAGATAGAAAGGGGAGTCCAAAAGAAAGAGGGGGTGATGAAAGACAAAAGGAAGAATTTCATTTTCTACAAGTTGGGCATAGCCAATAGTGCCAAATGTTGCCAAGATATAAAATAGAGCACAGAATAAAAAGAGCTCAGTGTATTTAGCAATAAAGACCTTGGCAAGGAAGCAGTTTAAGTATAGGGATGAGCACAAAAGCCAAATTAGTAGTATTAAGAGTAAGTGGGAGATGAGAAACTTGAACAACACTTACATGAATTTTTCAAAGGGCAAAGAGATGTGCCCATAATTAGATTGGGTTATGGGTTAAGGGAGTGTTTTGTTTTTCTTTTAAATATGTCACATTAATTCTCCACAATGGTGTGCCTGGCAGGCATCCACAAACTGAGAGTAGAGCTTGAGATTGTGGCAGGACTCAAAAAGAGGCTGAATCTTTGCTTCATGTGCTATAAAATTCAGAGAATAATGTTGAATTGCAGAATTTAGAAGTGAATTCTCTGGCTGTTAATCTTATCAGGTGAAAAAGTTTTCAAGGCATCAGCAAAGACCATGAGCACATTACCCAGAATTCTTAACTGAAAACAACTGAGATGTTTGTAAGCAAGAAACAAAGGTTTCTCAGAAAGAGAATCCAAAAGAAAATAATGAAAGATAACTTATGGAGAAACCGAAACATAGAGGATACAGTGAATGTGAAAAGGAAAAAAACCTACATGGCAACAGCAAAAGGAGAGCAAAAAATCAAGGAAGGGTGTGTGTGTGTGTGTGTGTGTGTGTGCGCGTGTGTGTGTGTGTACATGTGTGTGTTGGGATGAGAGATTCTAAGCGCTTAGTACCATGTTAAACACTTGATATTTAGTATATACTCATATGCAGCTATATGGAAAAGCAAGAAGAGAGGGGGAAAAATAAAGGGAGGAAAAAGCAGGGGAGGGAGAGGGAGGGTGCTAAGTCTGAGTAAGAAAGCTCCTTGAAAGATGGCATCACTGAAGGTTTAGATGAAGAAAGACATAAATGATGGAAAGTCTGAATGAAGATCGAGAAGGGTCCCAGAATTCAGAGGTCTGTCTCTTCCTTTTCTTTTCTGTTCTTTTCTTATCTTCATTTATTTACGAGGCAGTAGACAAACACACACAAACACACACACACACACGGAAAGGGAAGGGAGAGAAGGAGAGAGAAGCAAGAGTGTACATTCTCATCTACTGATTTCCCAAATGCTTGACTAGGCTAGGGTGGACCTGGACTCAACTCACATCTTCATGTGACTGGCAGGAAGCCAGTTGGTTGTCAGTGCTGCTCCCAGGTCAGGAGTCGGGATTCTGTCTCAGGGACTCCTGTTTGGGACACAGGCATCCTAACTGCCTGACTAAATGTCCAATCCCAAAAGGCTTACTTTTGAAAGAACCGAGATGTGGGTTTAACAGATAAAAGCATTTGAAAGAGAAAAAAATTGCTGGTTATTTGTACAAGAAGTTAATCTGAAATTTCTAATGAGAACCAGGTAGAATGGGATATAGAAATGTATTGCTTTCTTCTATTTGAGGAACTGAAAGTATAAATAAGCAAGCACCATTTCAAGAGAGGTGTCTCCAACACAGTTTTGTGATTGCTAATCTCCTATCCACATTTAGCACACAGAAGGTTTGGGAGCCGTACGTGAAATTGAGTGGGAAAGGCTTTTTTTTTTTTTTTTGGAGATAATTGGTGTTCTCAAATGGTTGCAGAGGGAGTTGTGACTGCCTCATGTCATTCCTAGGAACCTATGTTTTTCAGTCCCCACAATGGGAGCTTGGCATGTTTGCCTTGGAGACTGGATATTATGTGGGGCTGAGGTGACTGTCTAAGAATTCAAGGTTCTCAGCCCTGAAGTGGGTTAAATGTCCCAGTAATGAAGCAACGGAGGAAGCAACTCTGCTGGCTCAGGTCTACAGTTCCTCTTTATCAGGGCAAAGAGAACAAATGATTCCTAAGCACCAAATGCATTTATCTTGTAAACAGAGAAAACATGAGCCTTTGAGAAACTCCACCATGTAGTCAAAAATAACTTTACCAAAAAGAGACTCAAGGTATTCTGCTAAAGGCAAAAGTGCTCTAGGGACATTACATGGAAGCTGTTCGAAAAAGATGTTAATGTTTGTTGAAGGAACTGCTGGATGAGAGAGCACCAAGACGGGGTTTCTCTAGGAAGCTCCTGAAAGTAACATACAGCTGAAACGGTGCTAGAACTGTAGAGCAGTGACATTCATCATCTTGAATGTTCAAACAACTTGAATTCAAGAACACCTCTTTGAGTATCATTTTCTGCTTCTCTTTACCTTTTCTGATTTCATCCAAATGTCAACCATGAAACGCTTAGAAAGAAGTAAAATGTAGTAGACTCTAGGTTGGGAGATGGCAGCTCCCATCGAGCCTTTCCCTTCATTTCCTGCAATAGGAAGGTAGCCAGGATGGAGTCAAAAAGGGAGAAAAACACATTTGAAAAAATAAATAAAATCTGGAATGTTAATTATTAGACCTGCCTCAATTATGGAAATGAGACTGATCTGTGTCTTACTGTGTGAGTGACTAGGAAAATCACGGACATGCCCACAAGATTTCATGAAGGGGCAGAAGAAGCACTAACTTCATGCGAAATGTTTGATCAGTGAGCAGTGAAAAGTGTATTTTTTATTGACTCACAAGAACATCTTGCTCATTCAGATGTTTATACAGGCATTCACAATCCTACCACTGCTTATTCTCTTCCCCCAGGCAATAGAAAAATGGACAAATTCTAACCTCTTAAAAAATTTTACCTGTCTTGCAAGCTGATATTTATAAAAGCAATAAAGAAAGGTAAAATCAAACAGAACCTAAAGTCATTTCATTTTGCAGAATGTTCAAGGTTGGTCTGGGTGGTGTTTTGGTTTTCATTCATTTTTCTGAGTGATGTGAGCAAGACAAAATGCAAAGGAAAAGTCTACCTCCTAAATACGTAATCTATTCTGAATGTGTCAATATGTGTCTGGATTAATTTACTCCTTTAATGTGGATTATTAAACTTAAGTTAATGTTGGGAATCTTTTTTCTGCCAAGGAACATTTGAATATGTATAAATTCATTTGCAGGATGGGCCTGGTGCAGTAGCCTAGCAGCTAAAGTCCTGCCTTACACGCACCAAGATCCCATATGGGCTCAGCTCTAATCCCAACAGCTACACTTCCCATACAGCTCCCTGCTTGTGGCCTGGGAAAGCAGCCAAGCATGGCCTAAAGCCTTGGGACCCTGCACCTGTGTGGGAGACCCAGAAGAAGTTCATGGCTCTTGGCTTCAGATTGACTCAGTTCTGGGAACCAACACATGGAAGATCTTTCTTTCTGTTTCTCCTTCTCTCTGTAAATCTGACTTTCCAATAAAAATAAATAAATCTTAAAAAAAAAGAATGAAAACTTTCACAATATATTTTCCACCAGAATCAATTTTTGGTTAATTTTTTATTGGAATACAAGTGGCACATTTTTATAGGACTTGTTTAAAGCATTAAATGTTAAAGTACGAAAGAAGTTTATTTGTTGAACTGAACATATTAGTTCAATTTTTCATTTGAAGCATAATGCTTTAATGCTTCTTTTTCTTTTTATCGTCTCACTGTGATAAGAATATTTAGCATAAATTCTACCCTCTCGATGATTTTTTTAAGGTGCACTGTGGTATTATTAATTATAGGCATCAGGTTACTAGAAATAATTCATTTGGCAGAACTGAACCTTGATACAATTTGAATAGTAACTCCTGATTTCCTCCTCCCTGTAGCTCCTGGAGTCATTCTACTACTTCCTCTTGTGCATTTCAGCACAGCAGACATCTCATTACAGTGGACGCAAACACTGCTAGTCCCTCTGTGTCTGTCTCATTTCATTTAGCATAATGCCACCAAAGTTCAACTATGTTATCTTATGTGGCAAGGTTTCCCTCAATTTTAAAACTCAATATTGCCTGGTATGTACAAAATACATTTTTCTTATACCTTCATCTGTCAATGGAAACTCAAGCTGCTTTCATATCTTAGCTTTTAAAATAATGCTTCAGTGAACATAGGAGTACAGACATCTACAACTGTTTTAGATTTATGCCTAGAAATAGGACAGCTATATAAAATGATAGATTTACTTTTTCATTTTTTTGAGACTTTTCCATTTTGCTTTCCATATTAGCTCATTCATTTCGCATTATCAGTAACAGTGATTTCCCCACATCCTTGCAAACATGTTTTGTCTGTTCTTTGATAATAGCGATTTTGATAGTTATAAAGTAGAATTTAATTATGGGTTCAATTTGAATTTCCCTGCTTTTTAGTGACACCGAACCTTTTTTCATATGCTTGTTGAGCCACTCATATTCCTTCTTTAGTGAAATGCTTTTTCAAATTATTAGAACATTTAAAATTGATTATTAGTTTTTATGTCCCTGGCATCTAGGGATTCCCTATATGTTTCGATATTAAATTCTTATTAGATATATGGCTTGTACTATTTCCTACCATTCAAAAGCTGGTTTTTAAGTTTTTTTAATTCTTATAGATATTATTACTTTCCTAATGCTTACTTAATTTGGTTTTCTATGAGGCTAAAATAATTCCTGAATTTAAAGAGTCTGAAAAGCAAAAATAGATCAGGTTACTTCTTGGAATAGCCTTGTACTTGAAAAATCATCATAAATAGGAAATAATATAAATATAGTTCCTCATGCTATAAGGAAGAAAGGGAAAATATCATGTATTCACTAGGGTTAAAAAAAAAACTGGCAATAGAATTGGAACTGTCCTAAAAGCAACAGCCTGATCTAAACTCCTAACAGTTGTCTTTTTTTGTAGTGTACTGAATGGAAATACTTTTTTATTCATCACAAATCTGGTAGTCTCTAACTTGAAAATTCTTTCCTTAATTTTATGGGGTAGAGAAAGCATAGAAACAGTGTTTCAAATCACCATTGGTACCACAATTGCGGTGATATTAATGCCAACTTATCTTGGAGTTTTGCTTTTTGTCAGAGATGGACTTTTTATAGAAGCGATTTTTTAAAATCTTTCCCTGGGTAATCATAAAAAATAAAATATACACAGAGCCATGAAACGTGAAATCCACTTGAGTTTTCCTTCTCATTTCTTCCATTCTTATTCCTTAGGGATGAAGTATGTAAAGTTTACCTTATGGCCAGAATAGAAAAAAAGCCATCTTTTAATATCCCATGTTCTCACAAAGCAAATCACATCTTTACTCAGTCATGATATTCTCAGGGATTCAAGAAGAATTACACCTGAAAAACTATATTCTATAAAACTGGCATTAGAAATTTCACACCAGAAAATATGGGTACATGAGGTTAGAATTCTATAGTTTTGAATTGTTACTGTAAGTTATGCCCTGATTCATTCAGTTTTTCAAATAAAAATGTAATATGGATCCAAGAAGATTCCTTTGGGTCTCTTCCCTGACTTCTTAGCTTTCCCACTGCATAATTCATATCAATGTTCACAGAAAATCCCTTATCATATGTGCAATTACTGCACATCTTAGCTTTCAGGACACCTACTTCCATGCCCACCACCTGTTTGAAATTCATGGTTTCAGCCGGTTTATGAAGGTGTTCCTATTTTCTCTCCATAAATAACAAACAACCACAATTACAGGAAGCATTGTTCCTGGGGGTCCTGATTTTATGGGGTAGAGATCTGGAAGTTAGCAGAAGAGACATAAACCCAATCGTGTATGTCCAAGTAGAAGAGAAAGATGATAAAACACCATTTGCATAGTTGATCACAGTTTTGCTAAATCATATGGGGCACAAAAGAGGGACTGTCAAAGGGAATGATGAGTGAATCTCATCGTTTGGAGCTTTGTGTGTCCAGGGGCATTGAGAGCGAAAGAGATGATATGAACAGCATGAAGTAGAAAGAAGATAATGCACTATCGTAGATAAAATAAATCTGGATAACAAAAGCAGTTTTCTCAACCGAGTTTCTAAGGAATTCTAGGATTTTTTCACAAGCTGTGACTAGGGATTTTACTTGGGGAAGAAAGGGGACATTTTTAAAACTTAATAACCACACAATATTAGTAATTTCACAGTCAGCTACTGAGTAACCCCAAGAGTCAGTTCTCTGCCTGTCTTGAAGAAATGTATGACAGCTCATAGGACTGTATTGAATGAGACATGGATATTGTCTGGTTTATTGTTTGAAAGTTTTCTGTAAAATATGAGAGGTCAATCATAGATGATAGACACTGTGTTTCATGACAGAAAGGAGAATAGGTTGACGATGCCAGCTTCTTCCTCACAACTTGCATCCCAAGCATCTTCTGATGCTGTGCTCTTGCTGCAAGCATTGTAGAAACAAGTGTTACGAAGGCACGCAAACTGTGCAGTTTTTACATTCTTGTGATCACTTTCCCATTTTTATGTATTAGACTATGTATCTGTGTTCTCCCTAATCCACAATGGGACACTACTACGAGATGAATCTCTGGGGATGTAATTAGGCCATGAAGAAGGAATTCTGGTGATGCACTTAGCGAAAAGAGAATAAAAAAGTTGGTATGTGAGAACATACACATTGAAGGATTTCTGCAAGCCAGAACTGTTGACCTCCTAGCACCTTAGTCTTGGGCTGCCAGCCTCCAGAATTGTGAGAAAGAAGGGTTTGTATAGCCAATCAAACTATGATGATTTTTTCTAGAAACCCAAAATGACCAAGGCAGTTACTTGTGCCACTCTTGTTTTAGACATTATCACTGTTTATATTTTCTAAGAGCATTCTGGGTTAATGTATATAGATAACTCTGTTAGACCAGTGATAAAAACTTAAAATTCTCTTCACTGACTAGTACAAATAGGGATGCAATGATTTCATTTTATAGTACAATGTAGCTATCAATAGGTTTTGCAAGAGTTGATTACCCAAATTGTTGTACTTCAATGTGAAGATGTATTATTACAGTGAAATCCAAGAAAACTGAGTAAAAAACACAGCCATATCATAAGATGTTGATTATTTTAGATGGATATTGAAAATGCATAACTAATACTAAGCTTATTACTTTAAAAAGTCACATTTATTGAGAAGTATCAGAAATTAAGTTATTCAGTAATTGAACATGCTACCCAGAAATGTGAAATTTTTTTCTTCACTGATGTTGTTTTTTACTTCATGGATAAATAACGACATAGTGAGGGGAATGAAAGGACACATTATGGTAGGAGTATTTGAACAGGTTCCCTTTTATACTGAATGGTAAGTTGTCATGTCGATGCTATGTTACATGATACTGAAGGATTTTTGGGTCATATCCTGAAGAACTGTAGTTTTCCAAGGCAGGTTTATGACATAATAGATTTCATCAGTAAAAGCCATGTTATAGCATTTGTATGATTTCTAAATGGCAGTGAAATAAAGTATTTTTTTTCTGTTGCTTCTAGCTTGCTCAAAGAAGCAAAGGCCAAATCTATTTATTGCCATGCCATTGTAACCAGAAACTAAAGATCTGTCTATGTCAGGATCTGTGTTTATGGTGACTGGTTACGTGCAAGGCTCTGCATCTCCTTAGAGGAAGGAAATGTTAATGTTTTTCCACTCACTATGTTTTATGTTGAGAGAAGCTCATATTAAAATTTGACAGGAACTCAAAAGATTCCACGTGATATAATCAAAATGATTGACTTTATTAAAGATCAGTTACTAAATAATTTTTAGTATTCATAAGCAAGAAAACTACATTACCAATAGAAACCCACAGAGTTAACAGAAGAAATTTTTTTTTCCTGTAGAGTGAACTAAAAACTAAATGGAAGCAATATCTGAAGAAAAATGTACATGGCCAGATTTTCCTAAGTGCTTCGATGATAAAGAATCGCTAAAGAAACTGACCTGCTTAGCCAGCATTTTTTTTTTATTATTACTTGAACCAGTTCAACAAGTTTCTCAAAGACCCTGAAGAAGATATTTTGACTAAAAGGCACAAGGTGTTTGTCTTTTATAAGAAATACAATCTTTTGGGCCTGGCGGCGTGGCCTAGCAGCTAAAGTGCTCGCCTTGAAAGCCCCGGGATCCCATATGGGCACCGGTTCTAATCCCGGCAGCTCCACTTCCCATCCAGCTCCCTGCTTGTGGCCTGGGAAAGCAGTTGAGGACGGCCCAATGCATTGGGACACTGCACCCGCATGGGAGACCCAGAAGAGGTTCCTGGTTCCCGGCTTTGGATCGGCGCACACCGGCCATTGCGGCTCACTTGGGGAGTGAATCATCGGATGGAAGATCTTCCTCTCTGTCTCTCCTCCTCTGTGTATATCTGGCTGTAATAAAATGAATAAATCTTTAAAAAAAAAAAGAAATACAATCTTTTTTAAAAAATCATGTTACAACAAGAGACCATGAAATATTTCCCATGCCTCTTGGATTTAAGGGGGAGAAATTTTAATGGTGACTAATCACACTGAAATATTCCTGGAAGAAAGTATAAAACAAACCTGTCTTTTTCATTGCCCTTCTGTCCAACAGAAACATCCAAGCAGGTGAAAGGATTTTTTTCTCTAAATTTCTCTCACTCCCAAAACTTTATTTTTAGCACACTTGAGGTAACAAATAAACACGTTTCATATAAGATATGAATTCCACTGTTTACTTTTAGATTATGCATGTGGGTGCTTCATAAAGGGATCAATAAGCCAAATGAAGTTTAAATATTCTATAACTATGCAGGTCTATATTTTAACCTGATTTATGTCAGTATAAAATGTTTCTCAAAGTTGTATAAATTGTGCTTAACCTATAGTTTTACACATAGCACTTTGCCTCAAGGTATGGCAGCATTACAATTAAATGGCAATAAATTTCCAGCGTAACACTTTAAAAAACTAAATTTCATTTACTCTAGCCATTA
The DNA here is from genome assembly GCF_030435755.1 of Ochotona princeps. Classification (NCBI taxonomy): domain Eukaryota; kingdom Metazoa; phylum Chordata; class Mammalia; order Lagomorpha; family Ochotonidae; genus Ochotona; species Ochotona princeps. The sequence continues at coordinate 59,400,737 of NC_080836.1, read as the reverse complement.
TTTAAAATATAAATATATTACATTTGTGCTGTCTCATAATTTGTAAAAAAAGTTAATAATTTTAGGAATAGAAAGATAAAGAGATATTTAAAAGAAAATTTGAACAAATAGCAATTTTTATCTTTAAAACAGCACAGCTATTCTATGTATCATATGCCACAGGACAAAAATTAGCATTTTTATAGTGTAAACATTTTAGTAAGGGTTTCAGGTCTAATTTGGATATATTTTTAAAATTTCAAGATAGGATTTTAAAATAACAAAAAAGTAGGAGTTTCTTTTGTCTACATGTTGATTTACATTAAAATTGGCAGTAGAAAATATATTGGCCAAAGTAAATAGATCTACAGAAAAATGTCATTCTTTACTCTAAAAGAATTTAGTTATGTTTAATTGATAAGCTATCAATTAAACTATAAGCTATCACACTAACATACTATGAACTGTTGATATACTAATTTTACACGAAATTTTCTTAAAATTGACAGTACTTCAAGGGTTCTCCAGGACAAATATTTGAGAAGGGCTGAACTAGATCAGAGGCTAATTTACACAGGGTAATTTAACAGGTAATGAAAAGTACGGAGTGGCATTCAAGAAAAGTACACGAGGGCAATTACTAGAGTTTCATGAAAGCCAAGAGAATTTCAACAATATATTACATAGAGAGGAAATATGAGGGTTAAAAGTATACTTGTGCTTCACAAAGCTGAGTGAGTAATGGTTTTATTGTGAGGTCCTAGTGAATGGTAGATGAGTAGGTATGGAAGGTAGGACCAATTTTTCAACTTGGGAAGCTTGACTTCAAGACTTTCGAAGGAAATTGTAAAATATATACTTGAGATATGGATCTTGGAATGTAGAAGACAGTTTTGGAGCTACAGATATTACACTGTGCTTCCTTCTGGTATTGATGGTAATTACAATTCTATGGATGAAAAGAGATGGGATTTGGGAAATGACTGTTGAGAATTTCAAGTTATGAAAAGAGAGAGCTTGCCAGAGAGATACTGGGAGAAATAGGAAGATTACGGTGACCCAGATATCAAGAATTAAGAATGCTTCACAATAGAGAAAGTCATTCACAAACTAAATACTACTAAAAGAACAAGATCAGCCCTGAACATCACACCCTTTAGATTTTTCTAAAAAGGAACTAATGGATGGCTAAAATAAGAGTGGATTTGTTAAAGCTGTAGATGTTCAGGCCACATAAGGGAAAGAAAGAGGTGAAAGATGGAAAAATCAGGTGCAACAAGTAAAAAAAAGCCATGGAAGTTTGGTTGTGAAGGGCTAAAGACAAGTGTACAAATGGAGGCCCAGATGTCATCTGAATATTGGAAGGTAATAAATCACTTACATAGCATTAAATAAAAGTCCTTTATTTCTAACTTCAAAAATGTGTCTTCAAGAGCAATCTAGAAGATCAAGTATTCTGAAGAGTTAACAAGCTAACTCTAACATGCCAAAAGGGAGTTTGTCAGCCTCTTGTCCTTATCCTTGGCCAGAAATTGTGTCTGCCTTCTCTTCTGGTCATATGAGCGACATTACCCTCACATAGGAAGGAATTCCACTCCCAAAGCCCCTTCGGGTTTCCACCAATGGACAACACCTCAGATTCAAGTGAAATGAAGTCCATACTTGGCAGGGGAAAAAGGGACCAGGAACCAGAGAAGAAGCCAGATCAAGTAACAAAAATGGGTTTGGAGTGCCAGTTGCCCAAAGCATGGTCTGGAAGGAGACCATGAACTGGGGGTGGATTCATCTGCTTGGTCCTAGGGCATTTAGTCCAGGACCAGTATCATGGTACAGTCAGGCCCAGATCCTTGGAAACACAGCATCCATGTCAGAGGTTTCTCTTCCCTGACTCTGAGGATGGTAGTAATAGTTGGCAGGAAAGACTATTTTCAAGAATCACATTTTCTCTTCCTTTGGAAACAAACCTCATTTTTTTAGTAGGTAAGTAGAATGGTTTGCTTCTACTCCAACAGTTCCTGTTCAATACTATCTAGAAGAGAAAATCAATAGGTTGTGGCATGGTTTCAAATGAAATAGGCAGGGTACCAAATTCTCTTGAAACACTGTTTTGTGAGTTATTTATTGATGTTCACTGAGCAAGCCAGTTACAATCACATTTCATTGAACTGGATTCAGAAGCCTTTTAGTGCAACATCAGTCGTGCCTCAATAGAGGATGCTGCATTTGTGATATAGATCTAAGTCTGCTTTACTGTATTTACAGTCTATTTTGCTATTTTTTCTAAAAGGCTAGATCTACATCAGTAAAATCAAATTTTTTAAATTACAAGAATTAATTTCCAGAAAAATATATTCCAAGGTAATTTAGCCTTGATTACACATATTAGTAACTTATTTTTTTATTTCACTTCAGTAAACTGTCCAACAAGGTGATTTTTTCCCTAGCCTTGTTCTTTATTAAATTTGACTATAACATCACATAATACACAATGTTATATTATGCCTCTAAACTTGAGGCTAACATGTTTTTACCTAAAAATTTATACTTATGCTTTACACATAATATGATAATTCAAAAAGTTCATGGAAATACAATCAAAAGATACATCTACTGTGGTACAAAAATCTTATAACCCCTGTACTTTTTTCAAGATATTCATTATTCATTTATTTTTAGCATATTAGTTACTCAATACTACGTCAATTAATTCTATAACATTATAAATTGTTGCTGATGGTATGTTGGAGCTTTTAATTGATCGGGATGATACTCTGCTGGCTCTGTCTTCAGACCAGAGAGGGTATACCTAAGAAGCCGTTGAACTTGACTGGACAATAAGATGCTGGACTCTACGTTTGGTATATGCTTGCAATGGGGGAATCTCAACTGAACTTCAACTGTGGTTATGCAAAAAGGTGGAGGAATCCACCATGGTGGGAGGGTTAGGGAAGGGGTGGGGGGAATCCCAGTACCTATAAAACTGTGTCACATAATACAATGTAATTAATAAATAAATTTTTTAAAAACCAAAATATTCATTATTCTATGATCTTTTTGAAGATTGTTATCAGTATAATCAATTGACTCAACAAAATGCTTAATATAACAATTGCATTTGGGAAATATCTCCTTTATCACTTTAAAAAGACTAACTTTATATTCTTTTGCTCTTTTTTTCAAGATTTAAAGACAAAGGTACATCTGCTAGAGAAGCTGTATTTGAAAGCTATATTGTTAAATAAGTTGTTAGAGAGAATGGTAAGAAATTATCTGATATTTATGAAACAATTAACTCTTGAAAATTAGTAAGCCGAAATAAGGGTTAGAGATATGAAACAAACTCCTAGTTGGTTATTTAAAAATAATAAACAGACCTACCAGTTAGTCAATGAAAATTATTCCCAGGAAGCCTACTGTTAAATAGAGTTATATAACTAGATTATATACTATATAAATGCCTTATGAATTATTCACGCATTTCTTTCAATTTCTCCCATGTTTGAGGTAGAGTGTAATAGAAAAAGCCCAGAGTACCATTTAGAACTCATGTTACTTAAAAACAAAATGATCTCAAAAACTGGTTGCATTAGTATTTGTTTTCCTTGTTGGGATAAATCCAGCTTTTGTGAAATATTGGTAATAAGACAGTAGGCAGACGCAGACTCACACATTAACACAACTGTTAGCAAAGGGACAGAGATCTGCAACCAGGGGTCAGGTTGTACTGATGTTTTCCATAGGCATGTTGGCATATCTTCTCATATGTATCTGACTTCTTTTGGACATAAGTTAAGAGACGAAAAATAAATAAATGGCAAGTATCAAGTGAATATTAAATTGTGTTAATCCACTAACATCATGATGCTGAATAATAGATAATTTCTGTTTTAATCTTGGACCTTACATACAGAGTGACTCTTCACCACAAAAGACCTTTACAATGTTTTTATTCTCCTCCATGGTGGGCAGAAGCACACTGGTCAAGGACAGCACAGAGATCCTCCAATCAAAGTGATCAGAACAATGCCAGGCAGCCATTGGCACTAAGAATACACATAAAGCATTTTGGGGAGAAGCAAATGTCTATTATGAAAAATCTTGTGCTTAAAGCTGTCAGTTATGTGATTCTGTAGGCAAAGATGGAAGTAGGGGTCAATGTGTGGGCACAGCAACCTTCAAACAAGGAAACAAACATCAAGACGCACGAAGAATATGGTACTCACTTAAGGGGATACTCTTTCAACCATTTTTTGTGACAAACCTTGAGGTTCTTACCTATTCCTAAGTCAAGAAAAAGTAGAAGGCAGACACTGATCACCAACCAAATGCACAGATTTTGAAAATGATTATATATGAATGCACATACTAGATAGGATAGCATTTTTATTATGGCATATTGATTTGATTTCTACTTTAAAATCTTCAGTGTTTTTGCAAATTATCAGCTAAATATTCTCCTGGCAGCTGTGGTAGTTACAGAAATGAACTGGGAAATTCCAGGTTGTTGGAATTAGGCTTCATAAAATGAGCAGACAAGCTAAGTAATGTGTATCCATTTGAACATGGCACATAAACACTGCCTTTCAAAAAATTAAGAGTAGAAAAAACTTAACCCTTCTTTAATTCCTTTCTAAAACAAGCTACCATAGTGTAGTCAGTCAATATCAATCTCAATACAATTGCTTAAATGAAATACAAATATAACTTTATTATTTCTTAGAAACTTAAGTCAATTGCAAGCCTCTCAAGAGACAAGAATGACACTTAGGGAATATTGATGTTTTATTCCTTCTTGTTAAAATTTTATCAAAACACCAGTGTGCTTTCATGTGACCAAGGGGTAGGAAGAAGACTTGGATTTTTGGGTCCTTTAATCATCTGAATCCAAGGTAAAGGCTACACTTGTTTCTCCAAAATATTTAGTTTAACTTTCAAAAACTGCCTTCTCTCCTAAAGGTTAGACATTCAGAAATCAAAGATGCTGACTTATGGAATTTCTGATTTCATACGCCCATATCTGTACCCTAAGGAATTAAGCACAATTAATTAGTGATTTTAATGGGGAGCCTTTTGCTTCAAAAGAAATAGGCAGAAAGAACAAAGTATATATGATTAATATGCAAGAAAAGCTTTTCTTGCCCCAAGAGTCTATGTAATGAGGTAGCAAGGGCCAGCAACATGGTATAGTAGCTTAGGCCTCCAACTGTGGCACCAGTATAACATATAAGCACCTTGTATAGGCTCTTCCATTTCCTATACAACTCCCAGCATATACCTGGGAAAACAGCAGAGGATGGCACAATTTTTTAGGCCCCTGCAGCCATGGGGGAGACCAGGTCACAGGTTCTGGATCGTTGAGATCAGCTGAGTGGTGGCCAATGCAGCCATTTGTGAAGTGATGAAGGATCTCGCTCTGCCTGTCTCCCTGCTTAACTCTGCCTTTCAAATAAAATCAAATAAATCTTCAAAAACCACAAATCATATTATAATACCTCAAACATTTATTTAAAAAATAGCAAATTATGCCTTATTTATGTTGAAACTCCAGTGCATAAGATATTTACTTTTTATTAAAATGAACATGACAACATGGATTTTGGCTTAATGTTACCGAGTTTCATGGAAAATAGAGGACAATTTAATGAATCAATAATACCTCGAGGTATATTTTGGGTTTAAAGTTTGCTATTTAAAATTTTACAATAAATAATATTTAAAAAATAAGCTAGACCCCAAGAGTAACAATATGATTTCCACAATTTAAATGTCGCCTAATTCTGATACTTTTGCTGTTGATAATAAGCAGAAATATGTGAGGAAAAGCAGTAGCATTCATATCAGACAGAAGAGAAGGCTTTCTTCATCATACCCACCCACGAGAGATGTCCTGCAGAGGAAATGTCATGAACAATGTTGTGCTGGGGATTTCTCTAAACCCATCATTGCCATGCACCTGTGCTCCGGGGCATCCATCCAATCAACCAGAGAGCAGGCACTCTGCCATTTCAGCAGATGGGTATTAATGTTGAAGGCTAAGGAACTATGTATGGTATAGATTTCAATTATGACTGCGGAGACTTGGAGTCCCAGTTGGCACCATGTCCATTCCATTCTAAGCCTGTAACAAACTAGAGCTTGTACTAGCCAGAATGTGGCTTTACTCAGAACTAACTCTCAGGGAAAATACACATTTACAAAGGGAAGAACATATTTTGTATGACAAGCCAAAGGAGAGAACTAGAATTATCCTTAAAGAAACTCGGTAGGCTTTTCATTTCAACTGAAACAGCATTAAGAGGGAACATTCTCACCACACAAATGTACTGTGTCAGAACTGACATAAGTTTGAAAGTCTGTGTATTCTTTTTTTAAAGATTTTTTAAATTTTTATTTCAAAGTCAGATATACAAAGATAAAGAGAGACAGAAGAAGATATTCCATCTGCTGGTTTACTCCCCAAGTGGCCACAATGGCTGGAGTTGAACCAATCTGAAGCCAGGAGCCCAGAGCTATTCTGGGTCTCCCACACGGGTGCAGGGTGTAGGGTGCTTTGAGCTGTCCTCGACTACTTTCCCAGGCAACAAGCAGGGATCTAGATGGGAAGCAGGGCTACTAGAATTAGAACTGGAGCCTATAAGAAATCCTGGCTTGCTTAAGGTGAGGACTTTTAGCTGCTAGGCTACTGCGCCGAGTCCGAAAGTCTATGTATTCTTTTATTTTTTTTATTCATTGATTACATTGTATTACGTGATACAGTTTTGTTGGAACTGGGAATCACCCCACCCCTCCCCCCGCCCTCCCCCCATGTGGAATGTTCCACCTTGTTGCATATCCACTGATCAAGTACAGTTGAGAGTCCCTCTTTGCAAGCATAAACTAAACATAGAGTCCAACATCTTATAGTCCAATCTAGTTCCTCAGCTTCCTGGGAAGACCCTGTCCGGTCCGAGGGCAGAACCATCAGATTATCAACCCGCTCAATTAAAGGCTCCAACATACCCTCAGCAACAATTAACTTCGTTGTGTAACTAATAGTTATAGTATTGAGTAACCAGTATGTTAAAAACAATTGCAATTTCTTAACCATCTTCTGTGATCACCTCATTGTCAATTCAGTTTTAGTTTATACACAACATATAACATAATATACATAAAATAACATGTTTTACATAACATCATATCCTCTTATTAACGCAAACATGTGGTATCTGACCTTTTGGGATTGGCTCATTTCCCTTAGCATTATCGTTTCCAGTTTGGCCCATTTGGCCACAAAGAACTGCATTTTGTGTTTTTTAATAGATGAGTAATATTCCATGGAGTAGATGAACCATAGCTTTCTTATCCAGTTTTCTGCTGATGGGCATTTCGGTTGCTTCCATGTTTTTGCAATTACTGATTGTGCTGCTATGAGCATAGGGGTACATGTTGGCTTCTCATAAAACAGATGTTTTGGGTATATTCCTAGTAGTGCTATTGCTGGATCATACGGTATGTTGATTTTGAGTTGTTTGAATGTTCTCCATACTGATTTCCATAGAGGCTATACCAACCTACAGCCCCACCAGCAGTGGAGTAGGGTTCCCTTTTCTCCATAACCTATCAAATTGCCCAAAACATTCTTCACAGATCTGGAAACAATGATTCAAAGGTTCATCTGGAAACACAAAAAACCACGAATAGCTAGAACCATTCTCAAGAACAGGAAGTTAGCAGGGGGAATCACAGTCCCAGACCTCTGGACATACTACAGGGCAGTGGTTATCAAAACAGATTGGTACTGGCAAAAAAATAGAGAAGAAGATCAATGGAGCAGAATAGAAACACCAGATGGGAACCCACACAAATACAGCCAAATAATCTTTGACAAAAGGACAAACGATAATCCTGGCAAATGGGAAGGTCTGTTCAATAAATGCTGTTGGGACAACTGGTTGATAGCCTGCAGAAACAAAAAGATAGACCCACATCTCTCAACATACACTAAGATCAAATCCAAATGGATAAAAGATCTAAACCTACATCCAGAAACCTTCAAACTTTTGGAAGAAAATGTCAGAAATACTCTACAAGATCTAGGGGTAGGTCCCGACTTCCTAAAAAGGACTCCAAAAGCAATAGAAATCAAGACCAGAATAAACAAATGGGACCTCATCAAACTAAGAAGCTTCTGTACAGTGAAGGAAACAATCAACAAAGTAAAAAAGCAACAGGCCTGGTTGGGGAGCGTGGGGGAGGCCTTGGCTGCGTGGAGCCTACCACCAAGGGGCGCAGGAACTGGAAGGGGGCTGAGTTCTGGTCGGGTCACAGTTGTAATCCCTTGGCACAAATATCGATTCGGACTTGATGCACCATGCCGGATTAGACCGCAGCACAGTTTGGTGCTCCGGAGGACCAGGATAGATGTGGGACGGCTCGGCTAGGCCTCAACCCCAACTGAGCCTTGTATGAGATATACGTGGGTATGGACGAGCCGTGGCTGGGCTGAAACTCTCAACAGCAGGAACCAGAATGGACTGAGGAGCAGAGCTGGCCGAAGGACCTGCTGGTATGCGTGAAGCCCGACACCAGGAAGGAGTCGGAAGGAGGAATCTGAACAGTTCCTCTGACAGGACACTGACCCTACAAATAAACGCAGGAAGCATGGAGGTAAACAACCCAGAAGAGGCTTTGGAATGTGACCCACTGGCATACACTTGGCTCAGGTTGGGGCAGAGCAGGCTGAGTCAGTTCACGTCATCCACTGGCAAGCCCAAGTGCTGAAACTGTGTGGGGGCCTGGCCGGGTTTGGTCACGAAAAAAAAAAAAAAACAGTACAAAACACAAAATGCCAAGGTGAAATGGCCTGTGCCAGTAGGGAGTGCAACACCCGACCAGCACACCTCCCACTGGTTTAGGTGAGGGACGAGAGTGTGATGGGCAGAGCCGGGGAGAGCTGCGATATTCATTGGTTCCAATGGAGGTCGGGGCGCAGAATAGAACCAACCCAGGGGGTAAAACCACCAGCTGATCAGAGTGATGGATGGTGGCGGGCACTGTGCTTACTAGTAGTACATGTAGGAGCCTGGACTGGGAATGCCTCAAAGTTTCTTTGGGGATTCCCCTGAACAAAATGGAGGAATCAAAGCATTAACCAAGAAAATATGGAAAATGGAGTAGATCAACCAACCACCTCAGCTATATGCTTCCAGCGGAAAACTGGACAAGGGGAAACTCTTAAGATGGACTACGTCAATCAGTGGACTCTGCACCAGCCTCATCATACCTGGACTGTTGCTGATGATATGTTGGAGCTTCTAATTGATCGAGGTGACGCTCTGCTGGCTCTGCCTTCAAACCTGAGAGGGCCTCCCTAAGAGGCCGTTGAACTTGAACTAGACAAGTGGGATGCTGGACTCTGTATGGTGTGAGCTTGTAATTAGGGGATCCCAATGGAACTTGAGCTGTGGTTATGCATCAAGGTGAAGGAATTCACCATGGGGGAAGGGTTTGGGGTGAAGGGGGTGGGGAGAATCCCAGTACCTATGAAATTGTGTCATGTAATACAATGTAATTAATGAATAAATGAATATTAAAAAAAAAAGCAACCCACAGAATGGGAGAAGATCTTTGCGCACGACATAGGTGACAGAGGGCTAATTTCCAGAATATACAAAGAACTACAAAACAACCAAACCACCAAAACACCAAAACAGACATGCCACTCAATAAATGGGCACGGGAAATGGGCAAACACTTCACAAAAGAACAAACCCAAATGGCAAATAAACATATGAAAAAATGCTCAAGTTCCCTGGCAATAAGGGAAATCCAAATTAAAACATCAATGAGGTACCACCTAAAGCCAATAAGACTGACCCACATGAATAAAAGTCTATGTATTCTTAAATGTCAGGTTTTCCAAGTGTTCTAGTCAAACAAGCCTTTGAGGTAAAGTGGCTTCTGTGAAAGGATCATCTTGCATTTGACGTCTGCAAATATACTGTAAATATACTAATTTACATCTTTTACTTCGATACAGACATCCTTGTAGGTCATACTGCCGACTTCCACACTGCTACATTTTTAGAGAGTATCCAGTAAAATACAGCTAGGTTTCATATTGATTAACAGCATATCATTAGTTATGTGACGGACTATTTACCTAGTGTTATTGTTAAAATTAAGAACTTCTCATCTCACATTTTATAAACTATTCTAGCCAACAAGTACAAAAAGATGAGTGGCAACACTTCAGTGAGTGACTGCAATTATCTAAAGAAATACCTTGTTTATTTCATTCCCTGGGCATAAAAAAAAATCCATGAACTCTAAACTAAAGGCTTCAATCTGTTGTTTATAATTAGTTTAACTATAGGAAGTGGTTTATTTATGTTGAACAAAAAAATCTATAATGGCATACACAACAGCAGTTCTAACTGAATTATATTACTTGGGGGTAGCATACATGATGAATGCCAGTTTATCTTTAAATTGTCATCTAGACTATGAAATTTCTCCAGATTTTTGTTCAACATTTAAGTGCTTATTTGAATAACCAAAAGCACTGCTATTATGCTAGTTCTGATAATCAGTCACAACTCAGGAACCAAGCAGCATAAGAAGTGGTGGTAGAGTTTCAGTGGCTTAAGAAGCGGTGGTAGAGTTTCCATTCAGCCATTCCTATGTATGAGGTGTACGTAATGTTTACAGTGTTACAGACTTCCAGTCACTGCCATCATTTTGAAACAAGACAACCCTGCTTCTATTCTGAAAAACTACTGATAGTAATTCACACTGGCAACCCAGGGATTGTAAAGTATCACCTGCAACAGGCATGGGAGTTACAGAGGCAACTCAATGACTGAACCAGTGGCAAACACATACAAATAATAGTAACAAAATAAGGCAGTACTGTCGATCCAATGAGAACTGAGAAGGAACATGCTGAATGGGAGTCCTAATCTCACCATTTTCCAAATATAATTGTCTTTTACCACGTTTATGCTCAGAGAAATAAGCCAGTCTCAAAAAGACAAGTATAGTATATATTCTCTGACACGACGCAGCTAATATATAGAATAACAAAAAATGTATAAGAAAGAAATTGTGACTTTGAAATATGATTGTTGTTCTTAGCCTATGTTCATACTCCATTGGAACTATGTCTTCCTACTTTCTACAACTTCAGTATTGTGATTATTGGTAAATTAATCCTGTGGTTATACAGTACATTAAAATTACATCTGTAAAAACTGATGAAGAGAGGGAGGAAAGAGCGTACTGAGGGGGAAGCATGGGAGTGAGGGAAGTGTGGTTGTCTTCTTGGAACTGTCTTTTTGGAATGCATAACATCTGTTTGCATACTTAGAAAAAAGAAAGTTAGGGAAAAATTCAGAACTCTCATGCTTCATGCCTAGCATCATGCTGACCCAGATCTGAATTCCCAGGCAAGAAACAGACTCCCTGCCTTTTGATAGCCATCCTGTACTGACTTACACCAGTACCCAATAAAAACAGTGCCACTGCCTCCTCACTATTCTAATCATAGCTACCACATGAGCACTTGCCATGCACTAGATAATATGGTAACTACTTCATTAACATTGCTACATTTGATCTTCTCAAAAACTGCATGTAAAATCCAGCCTGCAGAATAAACATCTCCCTTTCAGAACAATTTGTGATTCTACATTTACTATGCTGAACAGAGATTCATGGCTTATTTAACATAGTTTTACTCTTCCTTTTAAGAAAATAAGATGTTTTAAGTTTAACATAAAATAGAAGTAAAAGGAAAGTAATTAGCATGATTTCATTAATATATTGCAATTATTCTCATTAATAAGGAAATGTCCCAGAAATGATTACTGTGTGAGACACAGTGAGGGAATCAGTGAGTGGCTTGCACCCATACGTAGTCTCACTTTCTAAAATGCAGTCTGTTGCAGGCTGTTCTACTGATGATCAAATAACATGAATGGCATTGATGTTGGTTATATATTCCTTTTCCAAAAGAGTGAACTATTTTCATAAGAAAACTCAACTAGAACAAACTATAATCTTCTCTTAATTTACATGTTCACAATTTGCATTCCTGGAAAAATTAGTCTACATTAAAACCATACAAAATATGATTATGTAAAACACAACTACATTCTAGCTTTAGAAAATTAGAAAATTAAAAATTTTTCACACATATGAATATCCTAAGGCATTGAAAAGCATTGCAGGTCATAGTCTTCAATGGGGCACCCAGAGCCACTGGTCCCTGGCCACCAAGTGTCACAACCACTTTCCTAGAGAAAGTACTTCCTCATCCTCAAATTTTTGATCTACTATTTTATTGAATAAGTACCATCTGCATATTATTTCCTATTAAATTTTTTCTGTAAAATTTGCACCAAATAAAATAGCTCATCAAACATAACTAACTTAAGTCTGCCTTATGTATACTGTATAAGTTTTTCTACCCAGAGCACATGTACACTTTGAACCAATTATTGCTTCACTCACAAGTAGACAAAGATAACTCATTTAGATAACAATTAAATGAGGACTAACCCACACTCAGACTCTAGAACTCAATTTTCAAATTTTTAAAAATTTACATTCCCAGTAAGTTTTGAGTGAACAGAAAAATTCTATGTCTCCTTTCACTCCTGTACTATCCATTCATTTTCTCACTTTCCTTATTTGTATGCTAAGTTTTATTTTGCTTTCCTCACTTGCAAATTGGACTATATATTAATTTCAAAATAATTAGAAATGATGACAATCTCTAGAATCTTAAGCCAATAAAAATGTAGGATGAAAGCTGCAAAACCATCTACTATCGTTCCCTTTCTTGTTAGGAGTGAGTGGTCCTTACTACTCTTACATAATTCCAGAGGAAGTCTACCACAGCAAGAGATCTGCACCGCAGCATCAAGCCCTTCTCAAAGTTGGAATTGTTACCTTTCTTTCCTCCAAAACCACCTATCCTCATGTTTCACTTTGTATCATCCACAATATCAAATTTTCTATATGAATATGATACTACATGAAAATCTTTAACTCTTAAGACATTTTCTCACACAACTCCTACACTAGAATAATTCCTGGCCATTTATACTGAAAACAGTAAAATTGTAGTTCAGAAGCGTCAGCATGCACCAAAACCATCAGAAGACTCATCCACAATAGCGTGGTGAGTCTACCCCCTAGAATTTCTCATCTGGGAGGTCTTACAGAGCAGAGGAACAGTTCTAACAAGTTCCTAGATACTACAGATGCTTCTAATCTGGAAACCTGATTTCAAGAATACCAGTATTGAAGGACACTGGCATGCTGTATGAGTGTCGGTTAGAATCCTCGCTGTGCCACTTCCAAACCAGCTTCCAGCCACTGCAGTCATTAGGGGTGTGAAACGGCAAATCGAAGACCTATAATCTTGCCTTTCAAATAAATAAGTACATCTTTGAGGGAGCACAATAGAGTACTATCGAGGAAATATCCCTCTATTGATTTAGACAGGAAAAACACTATATGGAGTATATGTAATGACTAAAGAAACACATGTATATTCTTCTAAATATTTTTTAACTGACTATTAAACAAGAGGATGGTAAATCCCTTACTGTAGTTCTTCTGAAAACATGCTTGGATGCAGTCACTTGTGTGGCAATTAAGATGCCTGGCTGAGATGCTTGCTTCCCTGGATTTGAGTCCCTGCTCTCATTCTGACTTTAACTCCCTATTAGTGCTCATTCAAGGGGTCAGCAAATCATGAAGCAAAACACTGGGGCCTTACTACCTACATGGGAGAACAAGATTAAGTTTCTAGTTCTTGACTTCAGCCTGGCCCAGCTCTAATTATTGCAGACATTTGGGGAATAAATCAGCAGATAGGATATCTCTCCCTCAAAATTAATGAATAAAACTTTAAAATAGAATCTTTGCATTCTTTTAGGTTGACAAGAAAGCATGAGCCTCCAAATCAAGACTTCAAGTTTAGAACTGAGACACATTGAACTAGGAACTACATTATCTGGGTAGAGTCATGCTATAGCAAAGAGAATAATATATAAAATTTTCACAATGCAATTGTAATAATAGCTAACTTTGATTTAATTTTTACTATAGGCTAGGCATTACCTTGAATTTTTTTCATTTAAATCAGCTTAGCAATATGCCATTATTATATTTCTATTTTACAGCAGACAAGACCAAGACACAGAGAGTTTTATAACATATCCAAAGAGCCAAAGGACTTGTTCTGTCTGGCACTAAAACCTGAGTGCTTACCCATCTGATCAAAAGTCCATCTCAGTTTGTACCACATAGAAAAAAAAGTTCCTGGATCAGCAATGGTCACACTGACAAAAGATTAGAAGCAATTTGGTATAATTTTAGAGTCTAGAAGATTGAAAGACTATGGGTGATTTAATTAGCTCTTTTATCAAATGCAAAACTGACCTTTTAATGCATGAGAGTAGTGGGAGAAAATGCAGTTAGTATGTCTCACATTTATATGAATTGTGATAAATTCAGAAGAGTGTTAATATACATTGTATAGTTAGTACTAATGTTTCATGTTACTACAAAACCTTGCTTCAACTTAAGTCAGATTTTGGTGTGACAGTAATGTCTCTAGGACATTGTGACTAGGATATGTGGTTAACAGGCAGCCACTGGAGGAGGAGCTTAACAAGAAACTAACACTGTATGGTTTTGTCTAGACTTCCCAGCCATGTCACGACCGAGAGCAAAGATTTCTAAATGAAGGAAAAGGGAGTCAAAATGATTTTCTGCTTCATAACTGAGTCAAAACCTAACAAAGTACAATCTTTTCTTTCAATAAATAACCACAAATGTAAATAAGATGTCAGTAGGGTAAATGATCAATTGTTGTGACATTAAGAATATGAATTAAGTAATACATATTCTAAAAGGTTAGCCCACAATTGCTTATCATTTTACTTCATTCGCATTACAATCTAAAAATATATCACCAACAAACCCACACCACAAAAAAAAAAAAGAAGAAGAAGAAGAATCAATCAATCCTTAGGCCCAACGCAGTGGCCTCATGGATAAAGTTCTCGGCTAGAATGCACCGGGATCCCATATGGGCGCCAGTTCTAATCCTGGCAGCTCCACTTCCCATCCAGCTCCCTGCTTATGACCCAGGAAAGAAGTCAGGGACAGCCCAAAGCTTTGGGACCGTGCACCCACATGGGAGACCTGGATGATGCTCCAGGTTCCTGGCTTTGGACTGTCTCAGCACCCACCGTTGCAGTCACTTGGGGAGTGAATCATCAGACAGAAGATCTTGCTTTCTGTCTCTCCTCTCTGCATATCTGACTTTGCAATAAAATATAAAATAAATCTTGTTGCTGATTTTTATGGCTTTTCATGTAAGGGGATGTATAGTAACTGTGTAATGGAGACTATCATACCCAGATGTGAGGATACAATGCAATATAGATCCAAGATGGACCCGCAATGAAACTGTTAACTGTATCTTAACAACAGGATGCTGGATTCTGTCATTTTCTATGCCTGCAATGATGGACATATGACCGCTTATGAAGAACTATACTATAGTAAAGATATAGGGGAACTCAGTGGGTGGGGGAGGGCTTTTGTGAGGGGAGGAAGAGAAATGCAAAGGCCTAGGAAACTGAATCATAAAATGATAATAATGATAAAAAAGAGAAAAGGTTAAGCTTGACTCCTTTGGAGAAAAAAACTTATCTAAAACCACATTGAAAAGTATATAATTTGAAAACTATATAATTGAGATATTAAATACATAAAAGTATGCCACTTTAATTTTAAAATAATTGGATTGGTATACCAGGCTTTATACTGTGCAAAGCATAATGATGAGGGGTTAGACATTATTATAGCAATTAATACAACTCATAGAAACAAATAGGTAGATGGTATATTAATTGCAGCAAACTATTATAATAAAAACATAAAGACATTTTTAAGTACAATTAACTAAATTGATTGGAAAAAAGATTTATTAGTTTTTATTAGAAAGTAAGATACACAGAGAGGAAGGGAGAAAGAGAGGAAGATCTTCCATCTGCTTATTCACTCCCCAAATGGTCACAATGGCCGGAGCTGAACTGATCCAAAGCCAGGAACCAGGAGCATCTTCTGGGTCTCCCACACGGGTGCAGGGTCCCAAGGCTTCAGGCTATCCTCGACTGTTTTCCCAAGTCACAAGCAGGGAGCTGGATGGGAAGCAGGCCACCAGGACACGAGCTGGTGCCCATATGGGATCCCAGCATGTGCAAGACAAGGACTTCAGCTACTAGGATACCATGCCAGGCCCATATTGGAAATTTTAAAATATAATTCCAGTAGGCTTTTTCAATAATGGCATTAATTTTCCTACTATCAGAAGAAGGTAAATAAATATGAATAAAGATGGCATATTCATTGCACAAGGCAAACTAATTCCTTCCTTTTTCCAAGTTTTGCTGATTTGATTTTAAAGGAAGGACTTAGTGGATATGCTCAATATTATTTTCCTAGCATTTTAGTTCTTTATTTTATTTGACAACTGAGTTTGAGTCCTTCTAATCCACTGGCAACAGCTATGACCAGGCTGTGAGTTCAGTCTGGGTCTCCTGTGTGGGTAGCAGAGACCTGATTTTTTGAGCCATCATCTGATTCTTCCCAGGGTGTGCTTTAGTAGGATGGCAGAAATCAAATCAATGCACTACGAAACAAAATGCAGGTGGCCCAAGTGATTCGTTAATCACCATACAAAATGCCTGAATGTGCTCAGTACTTTTAATGTTTACTTAAGATGTGCCAACAATTTTTAAACTAAGGCTACTAGGGATATAGAAGAGTGAGCATAGAGAAGGAAATATGACTCAGGACAGAGGCTAAGGTAAAAGAAAACAGAACAATGTGGTAAGGAAGGACAGTGGTAGGGAGAAAGGCAGAACGTGTGAGGCTGAAACTAGAGAATCACAGAAGATTGTTGAATGAATCATTCTAAAAATAATTTAAAAGACGAAACCATATGAGAGCATTACAAGTTGCCTTAAGGAACCCAGACCATATAACCTTAAGCTCTCTTCATCTGAAAGAATCCAGATAACAGAGGTTCAGATAACTATTTTTTTCCCCAACAATATAAGCAATCAAAGAGGAGAGAAGTCAGGCCAAGGAGTGTGAAGTCTTGTGATTGATGACAAGTTGATTCTAAGGAAACTGCTACAAGTTAATCTTCAATATATTGTAATAGTATCTGAAGTTACATATGCTCTAAATGTACTGCTCTTAAGTGAATATGTTTATTGTCTTAGGATTTCTTCTAATTCAAAGAGAGGTGTCCCATGGATCCAGTTCAGTTCATAATGTTGGGCAACAGACAACCTCATAGTTTTGAATCTTAAAGCACAGCATAGTATCATTCTTTTATAAAACTTTGATACCATGATAAATCTTGTTGATTTTTTGAATTGGTATATGTGGCTGTTAACTATTGTTCTTTAGCTCTACATATTCTCTTTAGATTTTTAGTAGTAATTCATGATTTTTGCCACAGACACTAGCTTTGACCTCCTGGCTTGTCCAAGAAATCCTTGGCATCTCACTCTCAGTATGCAAATGACTAAACAGAAATAGGCAGCAGCTGGGGTCACACTGGTTTGCAGCAGCCCATATGCAATAGCCAACCTCATCACAGTGCTTTATGAAGGTGCATTATTTATGGCCGTTGGCAGCTACAAGCCACATTACACTGTGTTATGCAAGTAGTGCATCTGCGGTTGAGGGCTGAAGGAGAAATAGATTTTATTAAATATAGGTCATATTTGATAAGAAAGAAGAAATAAATCATATGCAACTCTATAAGAAGAGTTCTTTAAAAGCTATTAATAATTACACCTTTAGTGCTGAAGTACTTGATGCTATTTTTATGCAGTTTTAGATCACAAATCATACTGGAATGGGAATTAGATATTTCTGTTTATGGCTAGGTATGAGTCATTTCTGTGAAATCTGTACTAAGAATTTCTTTCATTATCAGCACTGGCAGGTATCTGATGCTATACCAACCTGGATGAGAGCCATTCTATATGTGTGCGTGAGGGGTCATTGTGGTGTGCCTGGGAAGCACTCTTCACACTTTCCTAAAACCCTTACATGGCTCAAACCTTCTCTTTTTGTAGAATCTGTCTACTTCTATGAACAACAGGTGTTCCTCAGAGTAAAGATTATGGTAGAGTTATAATTTTCTTCCGACTCTGACACACTTTAATCTTCAATACCTCCAGTCACATCGCCCACATGCAAAATTAAACTTTTCCCCTAAACCCTTACAACAATTCCCCAGCATGTCCAGTGCCAGGCTCTTGCTGGAGTATTTTTCATAACCATAGGTTTATCCAATAGAAAAGATCCATATTAGAACTTCAGATTTTTTGCTTCTTTGTAGTTCTTTCCTTCATTTTCCCACTGCTACTTCCTGCTCCTCTTTTTCACAGATATTGAACTCAAAAAACATCTGTTTAATCAGGCTCCATCTCAATATCTCAGCAGTGACCACAGACCTCAAGAGTGGTTTAAGAGGGTAGGTGATAAGATGGTTTTGAAGTTGTATCACTTATTCCAAACTAGCAATTACTGGTAGATACTAAGCACAAAAAAATCCCTGCCAGAGCATCAGTTCTTTTATTAAACTTACACTTGAGGTGTATTAAAAGGTTATATTGATGAAAGGGATATATTAAGTGCTTTTGGGTATGTAATATATATGAATGAAACAATAACTGTAAAGATAATGAGACTGGATGACTGCTCCTAAGTGCCACAGTATTTCACTGAAAGACACACAACCAAGGGTGACGGTCAGTAGGAATTCAAGTAGGAAAGTCAGTAAATTTCTTTGATAACAAACATGTACCAATCTCATTATCTGTAGAATGGAACATAGAAAACCAATCTCAGTATATAATGGTGTAAGTGGCTTAATTTCAAAGGATTTTAAATGCAAGACCAAAGAAGATCTATTCTGTCCAAGTATTGGGAAAACTACAAAGTGGCTGTAAGATCTAGTCAATACAGATGTACAAAATCCAAGGGAATAAGCATGAAATTAAGTTCTGAAGATTTGTGATAAGGATTAACAAAACATTGAACTGAACAAACAAGAACTGATTAGCTTTGGAGCTCTTTCTCCAAATGCACCCTATCAAAAACCATAGCAGATAGTGGGCATTCACTATTAGGGTGGTTCCTATTAGCACAGTAAGGTGATGGCCCATTTTGAGAGAAGTTAAAATGCCAAAGTTGTCAGGGAGGAAAGAAGGAAAGGGTTCAGAGAAGTGGACATTCTAAAATGAATGTAATGTTGTAAGATCAACCAAGTGATTATGTCCTAAACAAGACACAGAAGACACACTATTTATCAATGCCTTAGAAATATAGTGCTGGGCCCGGCGGCATGGCCTAGCAGCTAAAGTCTTCGCCTTGAAAGCCCCGGGATCCCATATGGGCGCCGTTCTAATCCCGGCAGCTCCACCTCCCATCCAGCTCCCTGCTTGTGGCCTGGGAAAGCAGTTGAGGACGGCCCAATGCATTGTGATACTGCACCCGTGTGGGAGACCCGGCAGAGGTTCCAGGTTCCCGGCATCGGATCAGCACGCATCAGCCCGTTACGGCTCACGTGGGGAGTGAATCATCGGATGGATCTTCCTCTCTGTCTCTCCTCCTCTGTGTATATCTGGCTGTAATAAAATGAATAAATCTTTAAAAAAAAAAAAAAGAAATATAGTGCTGAGAGGAATGCTACCTTAATGAAAAAGTTTTATGATGACGTTTCTTTTAAAGTCAAAGTTGACAATGGGACAGGTTTTAATATAAATTAGGTTGTTGATAACAACAGGGATAAGTGGGAGTACTTAATCTCCAGAGGTCAAAGGATTGCAGTGATTGCCATGATTATGCCAGCCAGAGTTGCAGCCAAGGAGACTTGAGCTTGAACAGTTAGGAAGGCAGAGATGTGTAACCAAGGATACTTCTCAATTTGTGATTGAATTAGAAACAAAGCATGAATGACCATAATGCTGTATATTCTTATTGCAATAAAATGTCATATTCTAGTTCCCATTTTTCATGTTCAAGCCATTTCCCAGACCAATAACACCATGAAAGAAGTGGTTGGATTCTTAGAAGGGTGTTTCATGTCACATGAAATTATAAGATAATAATTTCCCCCTTTCCTTACTCAAAGATATCGATGGCTGTTGACTCAGGCAATTGTGCTTTGTGAAAACTGGGGTGCTTGGAAATTTCAAGAAGAGTTACACACAGCGTCTGAGCTGATACTGATAACTAGAACTGTCATATGTCAAGGTAACTTTGGAAGAATGGGTTAGGGGATGTGTCAGTTTAGGTCTTCTGAGAAGCAGAAGTTAAATTGGATAAAGAAATGGGAGGGATTTATTGGAAAAATCGTCTGTGAAAGCTGAAGAAAGAAGATATGAGAGAGAGCAAGGAGACTCCTTGGTTTGGCCTCAGGATTATGTTAATACATCAACATATTTTTGTCAATGTGGATCCCCCAAGAGGACACAATTCCTTAATGAGTCCAACCAATCATGTGAGTCTGTTACATACTAGACAAATCATCAATTCTTTTGCATAGGCCTAGCTGTGACATGTATCTCGCTCATAGCTTTGCTTTTATGCACAAAGGTCTCAGGTAGCAATCTGTGTGACTTGAAATGTTTGAACCACCAATGTAGAATGTAACATAATATTTCTTCAGATCACAAGATGGAGGAATATAGAAATTTCTGTGGTGGACTCATAGCCATGGCACTGACTGGTTGTAACACCAACCATGGAGAGTTGAGCAGAACCTTGGGATAGTCCAGATGACACACCAGAACACAGGCAGTACTTGGACCAAGGGAAGTCATCCACAGTGAGCCAAGAACTCTCTGCAGTACTGTGTCTCTGGTTAGCATATGTCAGAGGCTCCAGAACCAAGGAAAGATGCAAGGTTGGACCCTTTACCATCATCACCACAACTGTGCTGTCTCCACAACCAGTGCTGTGCAGAGTTAAAGTCTATTAACAAAAGGATTACACTTTCACCAGAAGAAAATAAAACAGTTTTACAGAATTGTAAGGTATAACTAATATCTGGGGATAGGGAGGAAAAAAAAGAGAAGTCACCTGGTTGTAAGACTATCTGAATTGGATCACCAGAAGGGCATAAGACTGTTGCTATGGAGACAGGGAAGAATGTATATAGGAGACATCCGATCTGCAGGAGTGCCTCTTGGTACTTCCCTAGGCAATTGTAGATGTAAATGGACACAACAATACAAGCATGAGAAGGGCATGCTGACCAGATGACTTGTGGGAAATCGCCTTATATCCTTTCCTGCCATTACTGATTTTTTTTTCTGACCATAAAAACCCAAGTAACTACTTTTTATCCACTGAGCAGATTCAGAGATAAAAAGATATTAAGGGCCCCTCTGCTCTCAAGGTAAAAAGCAGATCCTGACCTTATATTTAAGATGATTTTGCTTACAGAAGTAGAGGAAACATTGGGAAATTTTTCTCAGATATTTTCTGAATCAAGAAATCCATTCTATTTTCAACAGCTTAACCTAATAAGACACAATTAATTTTAAATGGACAGTTTTCTTAAAATCTTACCAGGCTATTTAGTAAATGTATTATATTATCAAACAGAACATACTTAACAAATGTTAAGAGGTATATTGAATGAAGCAAGCAACTCTGTTTTATTTTTATTTTGCTTGTGTTACCCCAGTGATTTAAATTTTAAAAATTTCAACTATTTGTATCTCATTTAAAATTAGAATTATTTAATTGAATAAAATTGCTGATTCTTTTGAGAATACACAAATAATCAAATGAAGTACATATAATTTAAAAGCAGAATCGTAACGCAAATGCAAATTAATTCAAAGGCCCATAGTGAGATCATTTAGCCATATGGCCTCTAATGAAGTCTGTAATTACTCAACCATCAATACCCTTGTCAGAAGGCAAGGTGGAAAAAAATCTTTGTTTCAACTTCTCTAAAGTATTTAAAAACAGTAACTTGAGTTTCAGCCAACAGTTTCCATCTCTGAAACAATTTTATTGCATCAAGAAACACTGAAAATCTTGTAGCAAAAATACTTCACAAAAGTATTTGGATAATGATTTCCCATGTTATAAGATGCATAAAATTATCTAAACACTATATTCATAATTTAGCACATAAAATATAAGCCAGCAGGGATTCTATAATGAATTAAATTAAATTATTCCTTTAAGTCATATTAGTTAGTATAAACAAGGATATGTATTGGGTTTTTGAGAGGTATGGTTAAAAACCAGGACAAGTAACAATGCCCAACTTCATTGAGTTTGCATTCTTCTTAGGGGGACAGAATGTAAAACTACATCTTTACCAAAATGCATACCATGCTTAACAGTAAAAAAGTCATAATCTTTCAAAGGTAAAGAGTGACATATCATTTTGATGACAGACTGTGTCTTAGTCCATTTTCTACTCCTATATAAAATATTGAAGCCTAAGTACAGTCTAAGAAGAGTAAGTTTACTTTGGCTCATAAAGTTGAGGAGCACAACATTTGCATTTCCTCAGCCTCTGGTAAGGTCCTCATGGTGCAACTCCACAGGAAAAAGAGTGGAAGAGAAAGTGGAGATTTTTCCAAAAAGCAGAAACATGGAGCAGAGCAGCTTTATTCCAGCCTGCTTTGCAATCACTAATCCTCTCTCAGTGAGCTACATTAACCTCTCATGAGATTGAAGCCCCAATGATCCAATGAACTCTGAACAATCCTATTATTCAACAGTGTTACTTTGAGCACCAGGCCTCTCTCATGAGAGACAGTGGGACATAAACACATTCAAACTACAGAAGATGTGGACAAGAGAACAAAGTCAGATTTGGCACTGGGGAAATCCAGCACTGAGAAAGTGACTTCAGTAGGAAAAGCACCAAGCAGGTGGAAACAGTAATCTCAATGTCCTTGAAGCAGAATTTAGGCTGATATATGTAATGAAAGAGCAAGGTGGGGAGAACTTTGGTGCAACAGTTAAGTCTCTGCTTTGGATGCCTGAATCTCATTGGCAGTGCTTGGCTGTAATTCCAGCCACTCTATTTCTAATCCACTTTCCTACTAATATAACTCTTGGGAATGGCATCATAGGATGATGCCTCAAGTACATGAATTGATGCTCCCATGTGGGAGATCTGGATGGAGTTCTGGGCTCTTGGCTTTGGCCTGCTCAGCCTTGGCTGTTTGATTGGGATTGAACCATTTCTCTCCCTCTCCTTCTCTCCTTCTCTCTCTCTCTCTCTTTCACTCTTTGTGTTTGTGTGTGTGTGTGTGTCTCATTCTCCCTTCCTCCTGCCTCCTATCTCCATTCTCCTCCTAATCGCTCTTCTCCCCTTCTCTCTCCCCGCTTTCTCCCTGCCTTTGCCTCTTACATAAATGAAAAGTGAAACATAAGTTTTAAAACATTTTCAGGGGGTGCGGGCCTTGGGGTTGGGAGCAAGTGCCTCTCCCTGCAGTGTGGCAACTCTGGGGGGTGCCCCTGCTGGGTCGGACCCAAGGCTGGGGACTCTTGCCAAAGACACTGCTGAAAGGCAGTGAACGAGTCCTTGGCCTCCCCCAGGGCAGCCAGTGTACCATGTGGTGCCAGGCTTTGCCTGCTGGCCACCCGGCAGCAAACTCTCGGGCTTTTTAAGATATGTTTGCTGCCTGGGGACACCCATGACTAAGGCCATTTTTAGTGTAAGTGAGAAGTGAATTTTGGGTGATTCCCACTGACAGGGTCATGGAAGTTTTAGGCATGCGTGAAGGCTGAGACCTGGTGGTTTGGAGGGAAGTTTCCAGAAGACAGTTTGGGTTAGACAGATTCACCAGCCCAATTAAGAATACAGAGAAGGGCTGTTAGCATAGATCATCACTAATCGTCACACACCAGCTCACACCAACGCTATCGATGGGGGCCTCTTTGGCAGTGATGGGTACCATTACCCAACTGTGTGGTAGAGTGGTGGAGTGGTCACATCTGGCAGGGTCAAGACTCTATCCAGCACGCGAGAGAACTTGGTCTGGGGGTAGACTCTATGGGGTTGTGTGGGCCCAACCCTGTGGAAATACAAGTCCCCCCAGTTAGCTCGCAAGCTGGAGTTGGGATGGACTAAGCTAGGTGTGACCATGCCACCTACCATCACTCACGGTTGTAGGAACCAACAACAGTCAGGGCAGGTCAAGGCAGCAACACCTGAATGTGCATCCTTTAACAGGATGTGGGGTGGGCCGGGCTGCCACTGGAAGGGGGCAGAATGGGCAGGGCTGAACAAACCTCAACTCACAAGAAACAACAGAAATCCGGTTGGAGCACAGGTCATGCCAAGTAGGTCCTTGCACCTACTAATCTGTGTGAGACAGGGACACCAAGCCACAGCATCTAAGGGGTCAGGACAAGTGAGGGGCAGTGCCAAGTTGAATCAGAGCAACCACTGGCCTTCACGAGATCTAAGGCTGGGAATAGGCCCGGTTGGGCACCTAAGGGGATACTCTAGCTGTGTTGAGTTTCCCACCAATGAGCGCATGGGCTGTAATTGGGGCTGCATTCTGATCAGGATACGAGTGTAATTCACCTTGGCACAAGTGTGGACTGGGAATGGAAGCACCAAGCCAGGCCAGACTCCAACACCATCTGGTGCTCTGCAGGACCAGGGGAAATGTATGACAGACGAGGCTAGGTCTCAGCTCTTACTGAACCATGTGTGAGCTATATGGGGGTATGGAAGAGCCATGGCTGGGTTGAAACATCCAACAATAAGAACCAGATTGGGTTCTTATTCAATCAGGAAAAGCCACTGTTTCTGCTAGGACAGAAGGCGAACTGAGTAGGGCTGGCTCATGGACCCACTGGTATGCGCGAAATCTGGCACTGGGAGAGTTTCTGATGGAGGAGCCTGGACAACTCCTCTGGCAGGACACAGTCCCTGCAGGTAAGCACAAGAAGCACAATAGGAAATAGCTCAGAACAGGCTATGGAAATTATCCCACTGGCATACACATGGCATGGATTGGGGGCATACCAGGCTGAACCTGTTCACATCAACCGCTGGTGAGTCCGAGCGCCAGAACAGAGTGTGGGTCGAGCCAGATTCGGTTGCAACACACGCTAGTACACATTAAGGAATGCCAAGGTTAGATGAGCCGTACCAGATGTGGTTGCAGTGCCCAAACAGCACATGTGATAATCAGGGGGAAGAGGCAAAGCTTACAGGGGAATGTGGGCTCCCCTGCTGGAAAACCTCTTCCATTGGAAAGCGTGAGTTGGGATGCGGGCAGATCAGACTAGTTAGGGCTATAACACCTGTGGGCCTCAAGTATGCTAGATAAGGGAAGGACCACGGTGGGCTGACTCTTCCGACTGGTGCAAGCAACAACTAGAGTGGGTGAGGGTTGGTTGGGCTAGCCGCACCACTAGCTGGCAGAGGCTGGCACTTGGAGCTAATTCTGTCAAGTCAAATCCCAGAACTACCTGGAGAGTGCATAACCTAGGAGTGGGTGTGGCCTAGAAGGGAAATAGTGAGCACCTCCCTCAGGGCTACCACTCTCACTGGACAGCATGAACACCAGGACAGGAGCAGGGCTGGCTGGACAGAAGGGCACCTGCCAGTAGGTTTGTGGGCTGAATAGTACGTTGGTTGGGTTGAACTAGGCTTCAATGCCCATTGACATGTGCGAGAGCTAAACGGGATGTGGGATAGACTGGACAAGCCTGTGTTGCATACTGGCAAGCATGGGAACCAGGGTAGGGGGCAGAACTGGTGGGGGTTATGGGGAGTCGCCCCAACTAGGCTGCAGCTCCAACCGGTTTGCGTGAGGACTGAGTATGAAATGGGCAGGATCGAGCTGGACTACAACACCCGTTGGTTCACGAGGAAGACAGGGCTGGAAACAGAATGAACCCAGCAATCCCAAATACCAGCATATGCATAAGCTGATTGGTGTGACGGACGGTGTTGGAGACTATACTGGCAAACTCGCGCAAGAATCAGGCCTGGGATCATCTTAGATGAAGTTTCTTTGGAGATCCCTCCAACTGAACTGCTGATCTTAGAACCCCAACCATGAAGAGACTGTCAGCCAGTGGATTCTGAATAGGGTTCATTGTGATTGGAACTGAGAGATTGGCAGCAATCCAGAACTGATGAACTATCAAAACTGTTTGAGCAGGACCCTCAGAGCGCGCCCCCCGTTGGGGATCTGGGATGGGTGGGAGGTTGGGTGGGGCTTTTCCCTTTGTTTCTCCCCTGATCCCAGATACAGGGAAAAATGATAATATTAGTGTGGAAACAATAGTATTATCCACTTTCACCCTGTAGCCCTTGACCCTTTGTACCCTGATCAACTAAGTAAGATTATTATAAAAATAATTTAAAAATAAATAAATAAATTAAATTTTTACAAACAATAGTAAGCTGGCTAGTGTGGCCACTGATGCGTAAGATGCTATGACAAGGGTCTGAGAGGGAACGGGGAGCAGGGATAAATCATATAGACCTTGGCAATCACATGTAGAACTTTGGCTTTAACTTGCAGGTGACAAGAGGTCTTCAGAGGATTTTCGAACTCAGGAGACATGGCAGGGGTTCACTTAGGTTCCAACAGATTCAGTGTGGCTATTCTGATAACTAGTGAAATGGGAAAAATTAGAAACAGGAAGACACATTCGAGTTATTCCAATGAGCAAAGTGACAAACGAAAGTGACTTGTCCAAGATGTGGCAGCATTACTGGGGAGAAGTGCTCAGGCTAGGTCTTCATTTCAGGAAAGGTATTCTTAAAAAAAAACTTGTGCTAAATTTATACATGATCTTTATTATCTGTTCATTTATTTCACTCATGTTTAGCAAAGAGATTTCTGAAATTTAACACTTATCATTGACCTGTGGATGTTTTATTGATGAAGTTTTTAAAAATGCCTTAGCTTAGTATTTGAATAATAAGGAAGTGTTAAAGAATCCATAAACTTTACAGCTAGTATCATGTAAAACAGGGTCCTTACAGGAAAATATTATTGAATACATTATTTACCTTAGTCAGTTCAGTTTATTTCAGTGAAAATTAACTGTTGGGTGTCTCATAGGAGAAGAAAACAGAAGGAGCAGAGTCCTGAGTGAGTTTACAGGGGGTATTTATAAATTCTATTTTTAACTACATCTCCCAAAGGTAAAATTTTTGAGTCAATGATTGTTTAAATGTCCAGTTATAATTTATATTGCAATCCTCATAATGCTTTGAAAACTACTGAAATTCTCTTCTGATAGAAAAGAATCTATGCATATGGCAATCTACGAAAGTTCTTTGCCAAGTAAGACCTATGGAATCTTATGCATCTTTACATATTCATCTATTTTCTCTTGAATGCTTCTGTTTTCTCAGAACCCATGTCCTTCTCTATCTTACCAGCTAACTCTTGCTCAACCCTATGAATGTTCAAGTGATACTTTCTCTATTTTTCTAGCTACTACTACTATTTTTCTAGCTCCTACTACAGTTCACATTTCTTCCTTTCTCTGGCCCTGTAATATGGAGAGTATCTCTACCCTAGTCACAACCCCATCACAGCCATTAAAATACAACCTTTTTGTCTTCTGCTTTTAACAAGAAAGTCTTGTGCAAATGTTTCTTGAATTTATTCATTTCACATCCAGTGCGCCTGTGTTTATAATTAGACCTAGCCAAAAAGGAATGCCAATCCTTCAAACACTGCAAAACAAAATCCTTCAAAAATCCTTCAAACAACTGTGGTTGTTACTAGGAATATGGATATCAATTATGCTAGATGAAGAGAGTCAAATTATTAGCATTCTAAAATGACAGGCAAAGACAAGATAATAGATAGCTACTCATCTAGATGCCAAACAGGTAATAGGACTGTTGTACTAGGTAGATCTGTATTATCTTGGATACATGAAAGCTAATAATAATAATAATAATAATAATAATAATACCCTAAACACAACATTAATATCAGAAAAATCAAGCAAATTCCCATCAATGAGTTAGAATAAAAATTAAAATTAGGATAATTCTAAGATTTAAAGGGGGTACTGATACTGCAACATAGTTGGCTAAGGTGCTGTTAGGGTGGCATCCCATATTAAAATAGCAGCACAATCAGTAATTGTAAAAACATGGAAGCAGCCAAAATGTCCATCAGCAGAGGATTGGATAAGAAAGCTATGGTTCATCTACTCCATGGAATACTACTCAGCTATTAAAAAAAACAAAATGCAGTTCTTTGTGGCCAAATGGGCCAAACTGGAAACCATAATGCTAAGGGTAATGAGCTAATCCCAAAAGGTTAAATACCACATGTTTGCCTTAATTTAAGATGATATGATGTTATGTATAACATGTTATGTTATGTATGTTATATGTTGTGTATAAACTAAAATTGAAACGTCAATGAGGTGGTTACAGAAGGTGGTTAAGAACTCCCATTTATTTTTAACATATTGGTTACTAATTACTATGTCAATTAATTCTATAATGGTGTAAATTTTTGCTGATGGTATGTTGGAGCTTTTAATTAATCGGGATGATACTCTGCTGGCTCTGCCTTCAGACCAGAGAAGGTATACCTAAGAAGCCGTTGAACTTGACTGGACAATAAGATGCTGGACTCTATGTTTGGTATATGCTTGCAATGGGGGAATCTCAACTGAACTTGAACTGTGGTAATGCAACAAGGTGGAGGAATCCACCATGGTGGGAGGGTTTGGGGAGGGGTGGGGAGAACCCAAGTACCTATGAAACTGTGTCACATAATACAATGTAATTAATGAATAAAACACACACACACACACAAAATGTTAGTGTAAATCCCAGGTTCCCTGCTTCTAATATAGCTTGCTGGCAATGTGCCCATGAAAGCAACAGATGATGGCTGGAATCTTGGATCCCTGTCATCCAAATAGGAGACAGAGTTCCCGACTCTTGGCTTTAACTTGGCCCAGCCCCTGCCATTTTGGCCATTTGAGTTGACCAACCAGTGAGAAATCTCTCTTTCTCCCTCTATCTGCTAATCTGACTTTCAAATAAACATATAAATCTTTATAAACCATTTCAGAGAAATGATCTAAACCTGCAAAAAAGAATAGATTTACACAGAGTCCACTAAGAGCCAGAGGCAGGTCACTTATTATTCAAATAATATGTTGGATATAACAAGCAATTACATATCAGTAAACATTTGTAATCAGTAAATTGCAAATTGGAACTAACAGACTTTTTTTTCAAAGTTTGTGAGTCCATTCAACAATAAGTTGGAGCCAAGTTAAAAATATGTTAGTGGCCATTCCAAGGCCCCCGGCAGGCAGCAAGGTGGCTGCCTGCCGGAGGTTCAAGTCCTTAGGCCCCAGTCCCGCCCCTTCTGGCTCCTCCCCCCAGCTCCAGCCACATGGCGAGCAGTAGGGGAAGCCCAGACTCGCTACACAGACCCCCGGGACTCACCCAGAAAAGGGGTAGCCATCGAGGTTCCGGCAAATCTGGGAGCAGCTCACCACGTGTACGTGGTAGCTACTGTGTGTTCCCAGGCTGGAGGCGTAGCCATCCCAAGGCCTCCGGCAGGCAGCAAGGTGGCTGCCTGCTGGAGGTTCAAGTCCTTAGGAATCCCAAATGAACTTGAGCTGTGGTTATGCAATGGGGTGGAGGAATCCACCATGGGGGGAGGGTTTGGGGAGGGGTGGGGAAAATCCCAGTACCTATGAAACTGTCACATAATACAATGTAATTAATGTATAAATTAATTCAAAAAATGCAATAAAATATTAAAAAAAATATGTTAGTATGAAATAATTTGTAAACAATCCAAAAATTCCTGGGAAAAGCTGATTCCTATTAATACAAGACACTCTAAAACAAATATCAAGAAGCTGAAGAAATGAGCTAGCATGTAGGATCAGAATGTGAACTCAGATTGACATGCCTCAGATTTTTAAGATTTATTTATCTTCATTGGAAAGTCAGATACACAGAGCGAAGAAAAGAAAAGATCTTCCATCTGCTGATTCACTCCTCATATGGCCACAATGGCCAAAGCTGAACCAATCCAAAGTCAGGAGCCTGGATGTCTTCCAGGTCTCCCACATGGGTGTAGGGTCCCAAGGCTTTGAGCCATCCTCGACTGCTTTCCCAGGCCAGAAGCAGGGAACTGGATGGAAAGTGGAGCTGCCAGGATTAGAACTGGAGACCATATAGGATCCTGGCACATGCAAGGTGAAGACTTTAGCCATTAGGCTACCATGCCAGGCCCAGGCGTCACATTTAATATCAAGCACCAATAATTAAAAATACAAGGCATTCGAGAGACTCAGATGAAGCAGAATGGAATCAAGTCATCAAGGACCATGACCTATACCCAGCTGTATGTAGTTCAAGATAATACATAAGGGGGGACTCGCAAGATGGCCGACATAGGAAGATGGATGTGAGGGAGCTCACAGACAGAGAGGGATAGAACGCGACAAAAGCGTAAGTGGAGCAGCATAGACCTGCAGGGAGAGGAGCGTGAAGTTACCAGGACAGTGTGGAGCCAAAAAAATCCACAAAATTCGGAAGAGCAACCAGGAAAACAAACGAAACAAGGCAGGGAAGACGGTGTTCCGCTCCAGACCTGCTGAGTCACAGCCGCTGGGAGCCGCGCCGGGAGCCGCGCCGGGAGCCGCGCTGGGAGCCGCGCCGGGAGCCGCGCTGGGAGCCGCCCCTGCAGCCGCACGAGACACAGCAGCCACAGAAACCTCCGGCAGCCGCCATACCCGCCACAGACTCTGACCCGCCGCAGCCGCCAGGAGCAGCACCCACGGCGAAAGTCCTCACCAGAGGCAGAGGCAGACTGCAAGAACTTGAGGTTTGAGGGAGCTGGGTAGGGGCAGCAGTGGGTCGGAGGCTCCGGGAGTTAACTCTCCAGCGGCAGGCACAGACCCTGAACATCCTTGGTACTCATCTCCCCACCCCTCCACCCGCCCCCCCCCCCCCCGGGCGACTCCAGCCTCTGGGGACACAAGGCAAGTGCCTTAAAACTGCCAAAACTGTCTTGGAGTTGACGCACAGCGGTCCTGTGCGCTGAGGAGAAAGGCTGAAGGCACACTGAATACTCCCCCGTGCCTTGCAGACTGGCACACAGCTAGGCGGTACTGATCCACAGGAACCCACACCTCTGGACTGTGCGGACCCGGGTGTGCCTCTGGGCTGGGCGGTCCTGTGCAAGCGCTGGGGCGGTCCCCTACACTCGGGTGGGCGGTCCCGTGCTGCTGGGGTGGGCACTTCTAGAGAGCATCTGGAACAACCCACGCCCTACAGTCCTGTGCTTGGAAAACACACCAGGAGGGCACTGCGGACCCGCGTGCAGGAGGCGTTCCCAAAGAGCGCCTGGAACCTCCACGCCCTGCAGTCCCTGACACTGGGGACACACTGAGAAAGCACCTAGAATCCTCTGTGCCCTGTGTTCCTGCGCAAAGGGGGCGCACACAGAGTGCCTTCATTCCCCCACGTCCTGTGGTCTCATACGTGTAGGGGACAAGCTGAGAGTGCGCTTTGAGTCTGCTGGGCCTTGGAAGTGGCGCCCTGTGGTCCAGTGTACTGGAGACGCACCAAAAGTGCCTTGAAAATTCCCGCACCCTGCTACTCCACGCCTGCACGCTCGGATCTCTACAGGATAGCGCTTGGAGACCCCTCAGCAAGCTGGTGCCTGGGTCTCTCAAAAACAAACACTAGACTAGGGTGAGAATCCAACAACACCTTGGGCCACAAATATGGGAAGAAATAAGAGAGTTAGTGACGTAGACACAGCTTGCTCCGCCCCAAAAAGCCACCATAAAGCTTGGTCAATCGCAGAGATTACAGATGAAGAAATTGAAGACGTCTCTGATAAGGAGTTCAGAAAAATAATTATAAAACTCTTCAGAGACAATGAAAAGCGATGGGACGAGCTCAAAGATTTTAAAAACCACATAGTCACAGAAACAAAATCGCTCAAAAACGAGATCCTAGACTTGAAGAACAAAGTTGAGAGCTTAGGCAACAGAATTACAGCAGCAGAAGACAGGATATCCGACTTGGAAGATTCCCAGAATGAAAACAGGCAGATTATTAACCAACTAGAGTCACAACTACACAAGGCAACCAAGACGATCCAAGAGATGAACGACAACATCAAGAAGTCAAATATCAGAATAATGGGGCTCCCAGAAGGAGTGGAAAGAGAGACAGGCATACAACCAGTACTTGAGGAAATTATGCAGGAGAACTTCCAAAATACCTGGAACATGAACCCAATCCAAATTCAGGAAGGCCAGAGGACTCCCCACAGGGTGGACCCAAAACGATCCTCCCCAAGACACGTGGTAATCAAGCTACCCTCCAATGAATACAAAGAAAGAATCCTAAGGTTAGCACGAACCAAAGAGAAGCTTACATTTAGGGGCAGGACCATCAGAATCACTGCCGACTTCTCAGAACAGACGCTCCAGGCAAGAAGGGAGTGGAACAAAATCTTTCAAGTACTGAAAGAGAACAACTGTCAACCAAGAATACTCTACCCAGCAAAGATTTCATTTGTATACGAGAACGAAACTAGATACTTCCACAGCAAAGAGAAATTAGAAGAATATGCCAACACAAAACCAACTCTACAAAATCTCCTTAGAAATGCGCTACTCCCAGAGAAAAAGGAAGCAAGCCATAAGCAAGGATGGCAATCAGGGAGATCTCAATAAAGTCCATCCACAGAAACGACAATCAATTACCAACAACCTCAAAAACACAGGCATATGTCACGGCAAAATTATAATTTCTCAATATTAACCCTCAATACAAATGGCTTAAATTCATCACTCAAAAGGCACCGATTAGCAGACTGGGTTAAAAATCAGGACCCAACTATATGCTGCTTGCAAGAAACACATCTAACCAGAAGGAACTTCAGGAAACTTAAAGTGAAAGGGTGGAAACAAATATTCCATGCCAATGGACGAGAAAAAAAGGCTGGTGTGGCAGTCCTATTCTCAGATGATACGGACTTCAAAGTAACAAATGTCAAAAAGGATAGGGAAGGGCGCTACATCTTCTTGAAAGGGAGGATCCAACAAGAACCAATCGCCATTCTTAACATTTATGCTCCTAGCCCGGATGCACCCAGCTACGTGAAACAACTACTTTTGGACTTAAAGGGAGACATAGATGAACATACGATAATTCTGGGAGACCTGAACACCCCACTAACACCAATAGATAGATCAACACAGCAAAAGCTCAACAGAGAAACCACAGATCTCACACACACAATAGAACAACTGGACCTAGTAGACGTCTATAGAATATTTCATCCTAAGGCCACAGACTACACCTTCTTCTCAGCAGTGCATGGCACCTTCTCCAGGATAGACCACATAATAGGACACAAAGCAAGTTTAACTAATTACAAAAATATCAGAATCGTACCATGTACCTTCTCAGACCATCACGGAGTGAAACTGGAAATCAACAACTCAAAATGTCCCAGGAAACATGTAAACTCCTGGAGGCTGAACAATATGCTATTAAACGAACAATGGGTTAGAGAAGAAATTAAAGACGAGATCAAAAAATTTATGGAAATCAACGAAAACCCAGATACAAAAGTCCAAAACTTATGGGACACCGCCAAAGCAGTGTTGCGTGGTAAGTTTATTGCAATAAGCGCGCACGTCAAAGCCCAAGAAAGGCAACAAATGCAAGAATTAAGGACACACCTCCAGGAACTGGAAAAGCAACAGCAGAAAGACCCCACAAACAAGAGGAAACAAGAAATTATCAAAACAAGACAAGAACTAAACCAGAAAGAAATTAAAAAAACCATTCAGAAAATAAATGAATCAAAAAGCTGGTTCCTTGAGAGGATAAACAAAATAGATACCCCATTGGCCCGATTGACAAAGAAAAAACAAGACAAAGCAAGAATTAGCAGTATCAAAGATGAAAAAGGCAACATAACAACAGACGCTACTACCATTAAGGAAATAATTAGAAATTATTACAAAGAACTATATGCCAACAAATTCGATAATCACTTGGAAATGGAAAGATTCCTAGACTCCCACCACTTACCAAAACTCACCCCAGAAGCAACAGAAGACCTGAATAAACCCATTACTGAATCAGAGATAGAATCAGTGATTAAAGAGCTCCCAACAAAGAAAAGCCCAGGCCCAGATGGTTTTACCACAGAATTCTACAAAACATTCCAACCAGAGCTAACCCCAATCCTTTACAAGCTCTTCAAAACAATAGAAAAGGAAGCAACTCTTCCAAACTCATTCTATGAAGCCAATATCACCTTAATCCCCAAACCGAATAGAGAATTAACAGAGAAGGAAAACTACAGACCGATCTCCCTGATGAACGTTGACGCTAAGATTCTCAACAAAATCCTAGCCAATAGAATACAAAAAAACATCAGACAGATCATCCACCCAGACCAAGTAGGTTTCATCCAGGGAATGCAGGGATGGTTCAACATAAGAAAATCCATAAATGTGATACATCACATCCAAAAACTGAAAAACAAAAACCATATAATAGTATCAATAGATGCAGAAAAAGCCTTCGACAAAATTCAACACCCCTTCATGTTAAAAACCCTAACCAAGGTGGGGATAGAAGGAACAATCCACAACATAATCAAAGCAATATATGAAAAACCCAATGCCAGCATCATACTAAATGGAGAAAAACTGGATCCCTTCCCACTGAGATCTGGAACAAGACAAGGCTGCCCACTATCACCACTGCTATTCAATATAGTCCTAGAGGTACTTGCAGAAGCCATAAGACAAGACAAAGAAATCAAAGGAATCCAAATTGGAAATGAAGAAGTCAAGCTTTCACTATTCGCAGACGACATGATTCTCTACATAGAAGAACCAAAAAACTCAATACAAAGACTCCTAGAACTCATACGAGAATTTGGCAGAGTGGCAGGATACAAGATAAATGAACAAAAATCAACAGCCATGGTGTATGCAAATGGCCGCAAGATGGAAGAAGATCTAACCAACAAGCTACCATTCAAAATAACAGAGAAAAGCATGAAATATCTGGGAATAAATTTAACCAAAAGCGTAGATGACCTTTATGAAGAAAATTACAAAACACTCAAAAATCAAATAGAACAAGACCTCGAAAGATGGAACAACATCCCATGCTCCTGGATAGGCAAAATTAATATCATCAAAATGTCTATACTACCAAAAGCAATATATACATTCAATGCAATCCCAATCAAATTACCCACAGCATTCTTCATCGAACTGGAAAAAATGATACACAGATTCATCTGGAAACACAAAAAACCACGAATAGCCAGAACCACTCTGAAGAACAGGCACTTAACAGGGGGAATCACAGTACCGGATCTATGGACATACTATAGGGCAGTGGTCATCAAAACAGCCTGGTACTGGCACAAAGATAGAGAGGAAGATCAGTGGAGCAGAATAGAAACAACAGATGGAAACCCACACAGATACAGTCAATTAATCTTCGACAAAAAGACAGACAACAACCCAAGCAAATGGAAAGGTCTGTTCAATAAATGCTGTTGGGACAACTGGTTAATAGCCTGCAGAAACAAAAAGATAGACCCACATCTCTCACCATACACCAAGATCGAATCTAAATGGATAAAAGACCTAAACCTACATCCAGAAACCTTCAAACTTTTGGAAGAAAATGTTGGAAACACACTGCAACACTTAGGGGTAGGCCCTCACTTCCTAAAAAAGACTCCAAATGCAGTAGAAATCGAGACCAAAATAAACAATTGGGACCTCATCAAACTAAAAAGCTTCTGTACAGCTAGAGAAACAATCAATAAAGTAAAAAGGCAACCCACAGAATGGGAGAAGATCTTCGCACACGACATAGGTGATAGAGGGCTAATCTCCAGAATATACAAAGATCTCCAGAGAAACCAAAACACCAGAACAAACAAACTGCTCAAGAAATGGGCACGGGAAATGGGCAAACACTTCACAAAAGAACAAACCCAAATGGCAAACAAGCATATGAAAAAATGCTCAAGTTCCCTGGCAATAAGGGAAATCCAAATGAAGACAACAATGAGGTACCACCTAACTCCAGTAAGGATGGCACACATACATAATACCACCAACACTTGCTGGCGAGGATGTGGGGAAAAGGGAACCCTTCTCCACTGCTGGTGGGAGTGTAGACTTGTACAGCCTCTATGGGAATCAGTTTGGCGAATACTCAAACAACTGAAAATCAACATACCATATGATCCAGCAATAGCACTCCTTGGGATATATCCAAAACATCTTCTACTCAAGAAACCAACATGCACACCTATGTTCATAGCAGCACAATCTACGATCGCAAAAACCTGGAAGCAGCCAAAATGCCCATCAGTGGAAGACTGGCTAAGAAAGTTATGGTTCATCTACTCCATGGAATACTACTCAGCTATTAAGAAAAACGAAATGCAATTCTTTGTGGACAAATGGGCCCGACTGGAATCCATCATGCTAAGAGAAATGAACCAATCCCAAAAGGTTAAATACCACATGTTTGCCTTAATCTGAGATGAAAAGAGAACAACTTGGAAAATAGTACCTGTATATTGTAATATTAGTGCAATCTCTTATAACCTGTATCCAATGCAATAAGATAAGGCGATATAATCTATAAACCAACAATTAATGTCAGAATACTTAAGATCTACATCGAAAATCTGTAAAACCTACTATACCCTCAATACGCTATGTTAACCTGTAATGGGGGGGAGTGCAGGGAAATCTTTCAGGACCAAAAAAAGAGTGAGAAAAAAGTACAATATAGCCTATCAAGATCAAATCTGGTAATTCATAGATAACAGACTCAAAGTGGCACTAAACAACAATAAAACTACTATACCAATGCATGAGGGGGGAATCGGGTGCGATCCTGACAACCTCTTAACAGGAGGTCATGTGCGTGGAGCAGGGGAGCACTCCAGGGTGGAGCAGGTGGTAAGCAGAAAGCCTGGATCCCAACCATGAAGACTCCCAGACCTTCACCACAAACTATTAATACGAGCAACAAGGACTATATCCCAACTGCCAAGGAGGCCACAGGGAATTGGATGCCCTCGGAGGCCAAGTACTCTGAGGTCACCCACCCCCAACCGGAGCTTCCACAGGGGATGGAAGAAGTCCAAACACTACAGTGCAGAAACCAACGTCATCGGAAAGACAACCAGAAGCCCTGAGTGGTCTGCAGAAACAGAAGAACAATAAACGTCCTTCCGGACCAGGGAGGAGAGCTTTCTCTGGTCCGAGACTGGCTCCACCTCTGGACCCCCCCTCCCTCGCAATGACCATCGGGATCGCTTCGAAAACCCCTCACAGCAAACAAACAATCATACAAACTAAAAAAAAAAAAAAAAAAAACCTAAAATAAATAAACAACAGAAAGTAGAACTTGAAATCTGACAGGAAACAGCTGGCATGGATTGGCTCATGCCTCGCTGGGTGGGTCACAAAGATTAGTTTTACTCCTCACCATGGTGCTGAGGATTTTCCTGCACACCCCCCCCAAAAAAAAAAAAAAAAATGTTCTGCACCTAAAATGTTGACATATATCTTGTTAGAGTTACAAGCCAGTCTGGATTATCCTAAAATCTGCCAAGATCAGCAAAATTTTACTTCAACACAACAACTGGCTAAATACTAAGATGAAATGGACACGAAACAGCTGAATGGTGCCTTATGGCCATTTTAAGGTATAGAGCAGCCGGTCCTGTATATGAACTAAATTGAAATGTCAATGAGCTAATCATAGGTTGTGGCTAGGACTTGTTTTCCTTTTTTTTTTTTTTTTTTTTTTTTTTTTTTCTTTTTAATACACTGGTTACTCAAAACCATGTCAATTCCATAACATTGCAAATTGCTGTTGATGTTATATTGGGACTCTTAATTGACTGTGATGATATTCTGCCAGCTCAAACTTCAGACCAGAAAAGGTCTCCCCAAGAAACTGTTCAACCAATCTGGACAATAAGTAGCTGGACTCTATGCTTGGTATATGTTTGCAATGAAAGAATCTTGATTGAATTTGAACTGTAATACTGCATCAAGGTGGAGGAATCCACCGGGGGGAGGGGAGGGGGAGGGAGGGGGGGATTCCCAGAGCCTATGAAACTGTCACATAATGCAAAATAATTAACAATAAAAAAAAAAAAAAAATGTAATTACTGAAGTTAAATAATAAAAAAAAAAAAAAAAAAAAAAAAGATAATACATAAGGTCTGTAATGGAGGCTCTTGGCAGAGGAAGGCAGGATTAAACTATGAAACATCTCCATTTTCTACTCAGTACAGTTTTATGCCCAAGTGACATTCTGCAAGGAGTCATGTGTCAGAGATTCTGAATTCACCTTGTTACAGGTAATCCTTAGACAGGGACATCTTGCTAAAGAGAATTTCAGATATCAGGACTCTTCCTTTTAGTGAAAAGCATTAGTCTATCTAACCTGAAGTCCACAGGTCGTGGAGCTTACACCAAGTCACCTGCCTTCTTTGCTTCTCATGGCAGTCATCACTCTAGTTAAAGAACAAAATGGACCATGTGGATCCTGGGGAAGAGCTGGAATAAATTATTTAATTTCAGGCCAAGAACAATCTCATTTCTTAGAAGAGCACTAGCCTTTAGTAAGCATGTGAAAGGTAATTTTTGAATCGTAATAAAAGAACTAAGATGAACCAATGTTTTTCAAATTCCTGAGTCTAAAATTTAATTTAAAAAATGAGAAAAATATTTGGAGAGGGGCTGGTTCCACAATAGAGTAGCTTAAGCCTCCACCTGAAGCACCAGCAACCCATATGAGTGCTGGTTCGATCCCTGCTGTTTCACTTTCAATCCAGCTCCCTGTTTATGGCCTGGAACAGCAGCAGCAGATGCTCTAAGTCCTTAGACCCGCTACGTACATATGGGAGATCTCGGGGAGGCTCCTGGCTCCTGGATTCCAATCAGCTCAGCTCTGGCCATTGCAGTCATTTAGGGAGTGAATCGCCACCAGCAGATCCATCTCTTTCCTCTGTCTCACTTTCCTTCTCTCTCCCTCATTATTTCCTTCCCTCTCCACTGTAATACTGCCTCTAAAATCAAAATAAAATAAAATCTTAAATAAAATAAAAAAGCATGCTTTTTAAAATATTTGAAGAAAGGATAAAATAAGTGATAAATCTACGGAGGATGCTTTTGTTAGCCTCAAGGGAAACACAAGCTAACATGTTTTAAAATGCAAGGAGTGGTCAGTGTTGTAGGCTGCCAGTTGATATGTCCAAATTCACTATCACAGTTCCAGCTCACTTCTGGCTACCCTGCTTCTGATCCACCTTCCTGTCAGTGTTTCCTGGGAGGCAGTGGAAGACAGCTGAAACATTTGGGCCTGTGCAAGACTCAAGTTCTGGGCTTCCAGTCTCAGTTTAGATAAGTTTTAACTAGTGCAGGCATTTGGGAGAGTGAACCAGAGGAGAGTAACTCACTCACTCTCTCTCCCTCTCCCTCTCTCCCTCCCCCTCATTCCAGATGAATGAAATAAGTGTTCAATTTTTGTTTAATGCAAGAATTTGGTATATCCCTTAATAATAAGTAGCAACAGTGATTACTCTGCTGGTGCCCTGTTGTTAGCTCTAAGTTAGATGACTTCTCCCTATGGTTCACTTACAAATATTTAGAAAATATAAACAACATGCAATAGAATATTAAGAATGAGGATCTTGCTGCTTTTGTTTCTTGAAGCTGAAACAGAAGCCAATACATGCTAAGTGAGTTTCAAGACAAGCTATTCAGGACCTAAAGCCCTTTTGGAGGGTGTGAGTTGTTGGAATGCCAACAGCACAAACTGATACCTTGAAAGCCAGGAGGTTAGGGAGAGGCCACAGCCTGGGAAAAATGCACCACCTGCATTAAAGGAAGTTTTACGGGAATGTTTGTGATGACAGTAACTGATATAACTCTGAGCATGCTCCCCAGGAGGCAACTTGTCTGCCATGGCACAGACATGAAGCCTTTTTAGAGAGAAGCATTTAAGTAATCAGTATTCTGACTCCCTGGCCCTTCCCTCTCTGCTTACCCTTGCAGCATTCTTCCCACTGACAACCTGCAGGGGAAGAACCAACCCAGAAATGGAGAAAACAAGAACTAAGATGGGGCTTTCCTGTATTCATGCTCTGTTTGCTGCCAGTATCCATGAATGAAGAAGAAAGATTTCATTGTAAATCAAAGTTTGAATACTCCTGGAGACTGGCCACTTTTAATTACTGGGCTGAGAATGTAAGACATCAGTGATTTCTATTACCTCAGACACGTTGACCCAATTAAAGGGGGGGGGGGGCAACACCGGTGATTAGACTCAAAGACACTGTCCAAGGCAAAAAAAAAAAAAAAGACCATCCTTCCAAGTATTCCAAGTATATGAACACTCATGCTCCATTACTAACTTTAACCTTTCCCTCAGAAAACGCAATCAGCATAACAAAATAATATACCCAATTGAAAAATAATGAAATTTACTCTCCAAAAGGGAAAAAAAGAATCAAGTTCTATTCATTCAAATAACCAAAAGTTCATGTAACCGAAAAGTATATACCTTCATTTCACAAATTTTTGATGTGCGTACACAAAAAAGGAAAAAATATGCTCTATATTTTAGATAATAGTAGCTACTCACACTTTAAGTCTTCCCAAATTTTCAGAGATGGGATCTTCTGTGAATATGTAATTCTATTTCAAAATACATTTCTTTAACTTCAAAGGCAGTACTAGAGACCATAGTGCAGAGCCATGTGCTAATCCTATGCATTTTTATAATGTTACATTATCATAAACAATACTTTCATACCCTTCTGTTATATGTTTTTTCCTGCTTCTCTGTTCCTTTTAAGGATCAGTTCCTGAAAGTGGAACTGGAAGTTCAAAATGCCTGTTCAAATACTAACCCAATTTCTACTTTACTCTTACTTTTTACCTGAAATTAAAAAAAAAAAAAAAAAACCACTAGAACCTCATTACTCTTAGTACTAATTTCCTATGGCTGACACAACAAAGTAACACAAACCAGCTGATTTTAAAAAGCACTCCAGAATGGAGCAGGTGTTAAGCAGGAAGCTTGGATCCCAACCATGAAGACTCCCAGACCTTCACCACAAACTATTAATACGAGCAACAAGGACTATATCCCAACTGCCAAGGAGGCCACAGGGAATTGGATGCCCTCGGAGGCCGAGTACTCTGAGGTCACCCACCCCCAACCGGAGCTTCCACAGGGGATGGAAGAAGTCCAAACACTACAGTGCAGAAACCAACGTCATCGGAAAGACAACCAGAAGCCCTGAGTGGTCTGCAGAAACAGAAGAACAATAAACGTCCTTCCGGACCAGGGAGGAGAGCTTTCTCTGGTCCGAGACTGGCTCCACCTCTGGACCCCCCCTCCCTCGCAATGACCATCGGGATCGCTTCGAAAACCCCTCACAGCAAACAATCATACAAACTAAAAAAAAACCTAAAATAAATAGACAAACAACAAAAAGTAGAGCTTGAAATCTGACAGGAAAGAGCTGGCGTGGATCGGCTCATGCCTCGCTGGGTGGGACACAAATATTAGTTACTCCTCACCATGGTATTGAGGATTTTCCTGCACACCCCCCCCCCCAAAAAAAAATGTTCTGCACCTTAAATGTCAACAAATGTCTTGTTAGAGTTACAAGCCAGTCTAGATTATCCTAAAATCTGCCAAGATCAGCAAAATTATACTTCAACACAATAGACACGAAACAGCTGAATGGTACCTTATAGCCATTTTAAGGTATATAGCAGCCGGTCCTGTATATAAACTAAAATTGAAATGTCAATGAGCTAATCATAGGTTGTGGTTAGGACTTGTTTGTTTTTTTTTTTTTTAACATACTGGTTACTCAAAACCATGTCAATTCCATAATATTGCAAATTGCTGTTGATGTTATATTGGGACTCTTAATTGACTGTGATGATATTCTACCAGCTCTAACTTCAGACCAGAAATGGTCTCCCCAAGAAACTGTTCAACCCATCTGGACAATAAGTAGCTGGACTCTATGCTTGGTATATGTTTGCAATGAAAGAATCTTGATTGAATTTGAACTGTAATACTGCATCAAGGTGGAGGAATCCACTAGGGGGGAGGGGAGGGGGGGTGGGGAGATTCCCAGAGCCTATGAAACTGTCACATAATGCAAAATAATTAATAAAAAATATATATATATATATAAAAGCAATGCCTTTTGTCCACAGTTCCAGAGGCTGAGAGCCCATGATCAATGCGAAATTCCTGGACTTGTTATAAGCTGTAAACCTGCTATAATTGCTTGAATTTGATGCAAAGATTTTGAAGAATTAAAGGGCATTCTGCCATCCTTAAGATTCTGAAATACAAAAATTTTAATAGCTCGACCTGAATCTACTTTATAAACATCCAGAATTCTTGTGTGATTAATTTGACCTCCTTTTTGGCACTTTATATCTAACATAGAAAGGGTTTTATCTGTTTGAAGGGATATATTTTAGATCCAAGCAAGCATTTCCATGAGTTCTGGTGAACTCACCAATGAAAAAGAAAAAAAGTCTGGCATTGATGGACATGGGTTAGGCATGAACTTGGCCTTCTGTTGTTGTATGGCTGAGTTTAGTGTAAATCCTTAGTTGGATGAAAAATGACATTGAGGGCTCATGTCTGTCTCATGGGCTTCATGTATCTTTCCACCTTTCTTCACAATCTCAATGATACTGAGTTTGCCTAGATTTTCATGGGTTACATTTCATGACAGGACACTGCTATATTTGCTTAGCTGGGGTTAAACTGACCTCATCTACATGCTACTAAGCAATAAATAGTTCAAGTTTATAACATTTCAGATTATTCATTGCTTCCATTGTTTTTTCCTGTTCCCAATCTTTAATAGTTACAGTCATTACTAGAGGAAATTTTGGGAAACTTTCTACTCTTTATCTTCTTGGCATGCCTTACTTCAAATAAGTAAGATACAACCTGATATTTCATAGTAGACCAGATTTTCATCATTTTCATT
The DNA here is from genome assembly GCF_030435755.1 of Ochotona princeps. Lineage (NCBI taxonomy): Eukaryota > Metazoa > Chordata > Mammalia > Lagomorpha > Ochotonidae > Ochotona > Ochotona princeps. The sequence goes on along the minus strand of NC_080836.1, from coordinate 59,357,568 downwards.
TAAAGCTCAGACAGAAAAGACTGAACAATGCAGAAATCATTAATAAAATTGTTTCCCCAGAGCTCCCTCACCGCAGTTGACATGCATCAAAAACTAAAGAGAGAGTAAGGAGAGAAATGCGAAAGGGAGACCATATATGAATCATGAGATACTGGCTGCAATCACAGAGTCTGCAGAGATTCAAGGTGAACAACATCCAAAGGAATGAGTTATCCACAACAAAGGAGATTTCGGAACATTGGCATAGCAGCAAATGTCCAATTCTACCTGTATCTGCTTGAGCTGGGGAAAAAATGAAAGGAGCTCAACACTCTCTTCATTTTAAATGGCAAGTCTGATTAGTTTTCCAGTGGCTCTGGTAAACACAGTAGTTGTTAGCCTGAATTGTGCATAATTGAGGTCCACTATCAAAGAAGACCACATATTGGAGAAAACAGAGAGCATCTTTCAGGCTCATATAAAGAAAGGAGATGAAAATCTCAGTAGTAATAAGGATGTCCCTAAAAGGAATTTGAAGAATGCCACTGTATATTCAACTAGAGTGGTGAAATTTGTCACCAAGAGAAAATCAATTACCAGGCAATTATCACAGAAAAGCAACAAATGCCAAGAGAAAACCCCAATGCCAATCAAGTGGTAGATATCTATTCTTTTTCATTTTCTCTATTTCTTTCTGTTGGGCTTCAACCCCAGTAGACATACTGATGTAGAAGTAAGAGGGAGGAAAACAATGGAAGAGCAGGCTGTGTTCTCTCCTAACTTCATGATTAAATTCAACTATTCCTAGAAGATGAGAAAAGATGATGAATAACTTGGATTGAAATAAACATATATTTTAAACTGAGTCCAACAAAACATAATCTATTTTAAATTATTATCTTTAATAATGGAAAAGTGGAGCTGGCAGAGTGGCATAGCATACTAATCCTCCACCTGCAGCGCTAGCATTCCATGTGGTCACTGGTTTGAATCCTTAATGCTACACTTCCAATCCAACTCCCTACATATAGCCTGGAAAAGCAGCAGAGGATGGTCCAAGTGCTTAGGCTGCTGCATCCATGTGGGAGACCTGGAAGAAGCTCCTGTCTCTCAGCTTCGGACCAGCCCAACTCTGAATATTGTAGTCATCTGGGGAATGAACCCAGTGGGTGGAAGATTTCCGTTGATTCTTCTCTTCTTGTAAGCCAACTTTCTAATAAAAATAAATTAACCTTAAAAAAACTGAAAATCATGAAAGTTATAGAATTTATCTGAGATAGCATTAGAAGACCAAACTTTGATTACTGATGTATGTTGAGCTGCCCAATTATTCAATGATGTCAAAAGAAACTATAAAACAAATTGCAATTCTTATTAACAATGCAGTCTATCATTACTCATTTTTTAAATATGTGCTCATTTTTAAAAAAAGATTGCACTGAACAAGAATTTATACAAGCATTTATAGCACAGTTACTCTGTCCTCTGTGGTGTGAGTGATGAGAAGTACAAACAACAGAATTGCTATCATTTGGAGACACAAGAGGAAATGTGAACAGTGTCATGAATAATGAATAAATACAATGACATCAGAGTTCAAAGCAAATTTTCTTTCAGCAGAAGGAGTCAAGAAAGGCTTTTTAAGCAAGAAGATTTAACATGAGCTTGCAAGTAAACTTTGTGGGGCCACCATTATGCATTTATGGATAAAGTGACAGCTACAATGCTGGCATCTGCTTGGGCAGTAGTTGATATGTCAGCTGTCCCAATTCCAATACAACAAATTGATAACAGGCTGGAAAAGCAGCAGAAGGTGGCACAAGTATGTGGACCCTGCCAGCCACATGGGAGACCCAAATGAAGCTCTTAGTTCCTTGCTTTGGCCAGGGTCAGCCCTAATCATTGTGACCACCTGGAGGTGAACCAACAGAAAAAAATATTTTTTTTGTCTCTGTCTCTTCCTCTCCCTCTGTAATTCTTTTTAAATAATTTTTTTAATTGGACCTCAAAATCTATAAAATGTTTTTGATATTCTAACATATTTATGTTTTCACCTTTTGATAAATTTGCTACCAATTACATTAAAAGTTATTAGTAATAAGTCATATTTATATTCCCTTCAGAAAACATAGATTTTTAAAAATTTTGTTGTTGGGCCTCACACAGTAGCCTAGCCTAGCGGCTAAAGTCCTTACCTTGCAAATGCGGGGATCCAATATGGGTGCTGGTTTGTGCCCTGGAGGCTCCACTTCCCATCCAGCTCTCTGCTGTGACCTGGGTAAGCAGTCATGGGTGGCCCAGAACCACTGGACCAAACACCCATGTGGGAGAGCTAGAGGAAGCTCTGGCTCCTGGCTTTGGATCGGCTCATTTCCAGCCACTGTGGCAACGTAGGAAGTGAACCAGCAGATAGAAGACCTTTTTCTCTGTATATCCTCCTCTCTGTATCTGACTTTCCAATAGAAAAAAATGAGTAAGTCCCTAAAAATGATAAACATTTTTAAAATGTTGGCTCCAACAATATGTTGTCATGACTTTTACATACTTTAGGTAGATGAAGGTGATGCACAAAAAAAAAGAAGAAAGTGATGCACAGACTATGAAAAACAGAATCAAAAGATGTTTCAGTGCAAAGAAAATTGAAATCCATGCACAGGAGGAATCTTTAGAAAGTTCACAGAAAATACATATTATGAAGTTATGTATAAAATTTTTAGAAACTTTTATTTTCATTTTCATTGACTTTTTAAAGTCCCATATTTCACGAGGCTGGTATATTGTTTTATTTATTTATGCCATCCTTTACAAATACATTTAAAATTCATTTTTCCTGAGTAAAATTAACAAATTTGTATCTCTAACAAAAATATTTCTTTACACAGTTTAATTTCAATGCTTTTGCCCCAGGAGATTGAAAGTCAGGTTGCTATGAAATGGGAGCCTCGGCTATGAAATATCTCAAAGCATTACTATAACTCCTTTCTATGTACAGCAACTGGCAATGTTAAGCATTGGAAAAGTATCCACACTGAAATAAGTACAGTCATTTCCTGAGGAAGCCTCCGTTATTCATTTTCTTGGTGCGCTCTCTTCTATTGTAAGTGCAAATACAATGAGATCCTGGAACAAATGAGCTTATTCAGATCATGCTTAGACATATCATTTTTCAAATCATACTCCACAAGACAGATATGCTGGCAAAGTGGTAATAAATGTCAAGGATCAAGGAATCCACCATTCTTTTCAGCAGTTCGATGGCTTGGCTAGAAAAGCTTTTCATAAATTTCCATGCACACCTGTCAAGTGGCAGGTGTGATAGTCTGCTATCATGCAGGAGTCTGAGTTGTGGTTTCTGGACTGGCAGCCCTGTTATCATCTTCAGCACAATCATGTGCTTTTCTCTGTTTGTGACCAATGAAATCTCTGTGATCACACTGCGAATTTGTGCATTTTGGCAGATCTGCCAGTGGTACTCAACACATTGAGATTATTTTAGATTGGCTGCAATGAGGTGTTATTTCCCATTTGCTAACACAATGGGGTTTCATGACTATGACAACTGAAACACATTCATTGGTATACGGGTTTTGTCCTTGTTAAAGATAAAAAAACAATCTTATCTTTTCTGCATCTCCTGTAACATCTTATGTATCAATCATCTAACTGAAACAACTACGATACTATTTTGTCACATCCCTTTTAGGTTTAAAAGAATAGGAAAACTTATTTTAACAACCTAATGTGAAAGGTAGAAATACCCCAGCTGTGGGCAACGGTCTAGGCTGCAGTGTACCTAGGCAAGTGCTGCACTGCTGTGATAAAGCAGCTGATACCTGGCAGGAAGCCTGAGTCTGGTTAATGTCAAATTTGTGTTAACCACAGCAATGTGGTTAACAGTGTGCCAATATCACTGAGTGATTACACTCAATCTATTCTAGGTTTCTTTTTTTCTAAAGATAAGGGGTGGCAGTCCTGTCAGCCCTGGGGATGGAGTTCCAGAAGGGCCTGGGTCACCAGGCCTAGGTCCTTAGGTCTGCTACTCAGTGGGCACTGGATCCATGAGCCCGGGGGAGATGGGGGTTCAGTAGGGCACAGGTCATCTGTCTTGGGTCATTTGGCCAGCCTGCATGGAGGGTGCCAGGTCCATGAGCCCTGGCGGGTGGGAGGTCTGGAGAAGCCTGGGTAAGGTAGCCCAGGGAGCCCTGCTCAGTGGAAAAAACAAAGCAGTAGATGCACACAGATGCACAGATGCACACAGAGGATATGGTACTCCATTGGGGCCTGCAGAGGATATTTGGTACCATAGCAGAGGAAGGAGGACAGAACAGATTGGACAACTACCCAACCAAGCAATGACAACAATTATCTGGGTGAATAGAGACTCTAAGGTCGACCAAGTCAGCCAATGGACATTGGAAGGATTTCCTCATCCTTGGATTGGTGAGATCCACAGCATGTCAGAACTGTCAAAACCACTTAAGCAGAGCCCTTGGAACATGCTCCATATCAGGGGCCCTGGGTTGATATCAGGTAGCCATACCCTATCCCTGGATCTAGTGCGGTTTGGAGGCTGGGTGTGGCTTTTCCCCTTATCTCCATCCTTCCCTCAGATACAGGAAGAAGAAAAAGAAAATTTGGAAACAATGCTCTCATCCACTTTCCCCCAACCCTCGATCCTTCCTACCATGATCAACTTTATAAACATCATCAAAAATAAATTTTAAAAAAGGTAGAAATAAACTTTGGAATCCTAATAAAATTACATTAAATTATATTTCAGATACATGCATATGTGCATCATTAGCACACTTTTGAAAGGAAACTCACAAATTGTATTTCTTTAAGCTTTATTTTTACTGCAAAGTCAGATATACAGAGAGGAGGAGAGACAGAAAGGAAGATCTTCTATCTGCTGGTTCACTCCCCAAGCAGCCACAACGGCCGGACCTGAGCCAATCTGAAGCCAGAAGCCTGGAGCCTCTTCTGGGTCTGCCACACGGGTGCAGGGTCCCAAAGCTTTGGGTTGTCCTTGACTGCTTTCCCAAGCCACAAGCAGGGAGCTGGATGGGAAGCGGGGCTGCTGGGATCCCGGCTTGTTTAAAGCAAGGACTTTAGCTGCTAGGCTACCATGCCAGGGCCATATAAACTCATAAATTGTTAATAAGATGCCATGCAGCAGCTGGGATACCACTCTACTGGCAAACATCCTTCACTGCCATACTGGTTCAAATTCCATCTGCTCCAACTGAAACCCAACTCTCCGTTGATGTGCCTGGGAGAGCAATGGAAGATGTCCTAAATTAAGCCCCTTCCAGCTTATGCAAAACCCAGGAGTTCCAGTCTCCTGGCTTTAATCTGGCAAAGCTAGTCATTTGGGGAGTGGACCAGTGACTACAGAATCTCTCTCTCCATCCTTCTCTGTCTTTGTCTTCAAACAAATGACTCTCTTACTCAAAAGCTCATTCATGTCCTTAGGACTGTATTTACAAATCACACTGTATCTGTTAAAAACTAATTAACATTAATTTAAAAAAATTTAAAAAGAAATTAATGTGTGACCACATCCATTTCTAACTCAGAGTTAGCCAGTAATGAAAAAAGGACCAGCAACAACTGCTAGTGAGAGAAGCTGTGGAAATAAGAGAGCATGTAAGGTAAATCAAAAATAAATATCCTAAAAGTTTTAATATGCTGCATTATCATGAAGAAATAAAAAACTTTGGTTATGCTACTGATGATACAAATGATGGAGAAATATGAATTAGTGGAAGAGATTACATGGAAGAGTCACATGATACTATTCAGACTCTGTTCCTATTTATATACACCAGCTTTTTTGTTATATATGATTTTCCATGGAAAAGCTTTACATAATTTAAAAAAAAACCACAACTATATAAATCCCATGAATATCACCAAAGAAATAGGAAGATTTAGAGGTATGCCAGTCAAAGGTCTTTCACTTTTTTCTTTATGTATTAGGGCAATGATTGGCTTTCTAAGAGGATACTGTATTCATATGTTCCATATATAATTACAAGAAAAATTTCAATCAAAATATGGAAAACAAGAAAAGAACAAGGGAGCAAGCCCTTGATGCAGCAATAAAGATACATCTTGTCTGGTCACATTTCATTTGATTTCTAGCTCTGCTCCTGATTGTAGATTCTGATCATGTCCGACTTAGGAGGCAATGCTTAATGGTTCAAGCCCTGGGTCACTGCCACCTGCAGAAGACATGCATTGAGCTGCCAGCTATAAATGGCGCAACCCCAAGCGGGTGGCATTTGGAAATGAGCCAGAATACAAGAGAGCTCTGTCTTTCTCTGCCTTTCAAATAAAAATAAACATTCGTTTTTTAAAAAGAAGAGACAAAGATCTCCTAAGAACAGACTTTGCTAAACAGTGTCATACTATTTTGACAGTGCTTTTACATATATGGCAAGACTAAATTCTCTTGAAACTCAGAAAGTAGCATGAACAGATTCAGATATTAGCTATTATATTATAGATTATACAAACAATAATTGCATATATAGCAGCTATATGTTGTAGCTATTAGCTATGTTATAGCTGTAGGTAATTATTAGAAAACATATTCCACAGGGCATTCTGTCTTATTTATATACATGAAATATGACATTTAAGAGTTCAGTAATGTGCTTAAATTTGTAGCTCAGTTTCTATACTTGAACTAAGTTCTAATTGAAGCCTCCAAACACTCCCAAAATTTCATTATTTCTTATTCTAATGTGAAAATTACCACCTGCTATTTTCTGTTACATTTTAATATGTATATACTATGCATATAGTTCAAATTACCCATACAGTCACAACTCTATATGAGTTAAACTACCAATTGTGTTGTAGAATGATTCATGATACATAGAAATTGAAACTCATTAACCTAAACAGAGGTTTCAAAATTTTACTATTCATGAAAAAAAATGTAATTATGTTTAGTATAATGTTTCTTTCTTTTAACAAGATTATGGCAAATGTCATATTTCTGGTTTGTCAACTAAAAGATGCCTGCCAATTAAATATCATTTAAAAGCTACTCCTTTATGGAAATAATAATTTCTGTTAATAGCAGAAAATACTTCACTGGAAGTTAAAACAACTCACCTGCTGAAATGTGCACTGGCACATTTTAAAAAATTTTAATCTAAAAACAATTAATTATGCAGGAAAAATCTCATATGAGAATATCAGCTTTGGAAGCATATCTGGGTTGGGACAAGGTAACTGTACACCACAAAATACTAGTGGAGAACTCACTTCCTTCTTTAAGTGAGCCCCCACTGCTGCATCTGGTTCAATGAATCTTGTAGATGGCCAGTTGCTCCTCACACCTGCCTGCCTGCCTGCCTGCCTGAGCCATTGTACTACCCATCTCCTGGAGACAGGTGGTTTCTGCATTCTGTATCCTCCTTCTGGCTCTGCACTGGCAGCTGCAGCCTGACTCACTTGTTTGATGATAGACCTATGCATGCCACCTTTTGCTCTGGGAGTTTGAAGGAAAAAAAAAGTCCAAACCTGTTACGTTTAACAAGCAGTCACCAATATGATATCTATCTTTATTTCAACCCATTTCTCCTATGATAACTTCAAAGATGAAATATATGTCAGATATATTTCTTTTATATTCACTTACATAAAGAAAATTTCATGTATTTCGTACATAGATTTAAAAACATAATGAAACTTTCCTCCCTCCCTCTTTCTTCCTTTAATTTTTGTGATGACATATTTTCAATATACTTTTCAAAAAAAGATACATTCATTATTTTTATTGAAAAGATGGAATTACATAGAGATGAGACAGAGAGATCTTCCACTCACTGGTTTACTCCACAAATGGCTGCAGTGGTCAGAGAAGCCAGAAGCCAGAAGTTTCTTCCAGATCTCATACATGGATATAGAGCCTAAGGACTCGGGCCAGCCTCCACTGCCTCCCCAGGTCAAAAGTACGGAGCTGGATCAGAAGTAGAGTGGCCAGGACATGAAGTAGTGTCCATACAGGATGTTGACCCCAAAGGTAGAGGCTTAGATTGGTCTGCCACCATGCTGGTCCCTCAATTTATTTCATAAGAACAAGTTTTATCTATCACTAAATAGAGAATTCAACCAGTAGCAAGTAAAACCACTACTTTACCTGAGGAGTACAGACAAGGGCCATAAACAATCATGAAATGTCAAGATGTCAATTTCACACATATCATTACGGATTTTTGTTCTCCTTATAATAATTGCTGCCTGTGTTTCCAGTCCAATAAATGCAACTGGAGAACATTATCCTTAGTGAAATGAATCAGTAACAAAAAGACAAATATTATGTGTTTTCTCAGACATATTCCTAGGAGTTTCACATAAACTAAATAACTGAGTCCTTAAAACCCTAACAGAAAAGTGCTACAATTTTCCACATTTTATGAGTGAGCACATAAAGGCACAGGGAGGTGAAGGAATCTGCCAAAGAACAGAAGTATATTATCATCCCTCTCTTGAGTTTGTGATTTTCTGTACCATAGGATAGAAATTCATTGACTGACTTTTCTGCCCACTGATTTGCTTATTACTTGTGTTTCCATCTGGAACACAGTATTTAAAACTTCTGTCCCTTGGGCCTCTATACAGTTTTATACATTGAAAAAAAATTACTTTAATGAAATTGTTTGCCTTGGAGTTAAAATGTTTAAGATTTTATTTTAGAGTATGCAAAATATCAAAAGGTTTAATGTATAGTATTTTCTCCTACAACACCTAAGTGGTATCTTCCCAAAGTCATACATGTTTTGAGAAAGAGATTGATTTTCTAAGTCCTCTTCCCCCTCAAAGTCTTAGGAATATGAAAGAAAACAAAGCTGATCTTGAAATCTCTGCTGGCCCTCTAAGCACCTTGTAAGAGCTGTTTTAGTTGTCTGGGCCCATGTGTGCTTCTTTTAAATAGGTATTGAAGTAGTCATTTGATAGGGGATTGAGATGGAATTTTCCTAAGACAGAAATGGTATTCACCTTGATTCTACGTCTCAAAACTGACGTTCTATCTTTGACAAAATAAGGCACCATGAATACATTTTTAATGCTGCTGGTGTTTCGTGTGTGTGTGTGTGTGTTTCAGATTTACTTATTTATTCAGAAGTCAGATTTACAAAGAAGGTGGTGAGAGATGAGACAGAGACAGAGAAACACTCACAGAGAGAGAGTCATCCATCCACTGGTTCATTCCCCAGATGCCACAATGGTTAGGGTAGGCCAGGCTGAAGTCAGGAGCCCAGAGCTTTTTGTCAGATCTCCCAAATGAGTGGCAAGGACCCATCCAGTTGGAACATCTTCCACTGCTCTCCTCAGGCCACTGGCAGCATACTGGATATAAAGTGGAACATCTGAGACTCAGACTGGCACCATATAATTGTAATAACTTAATAGGCAGTAGCTTTACTCACTATGCCACACTGCTGGCCAATATAATATAAACATTAATTTCATAAAAGCTAATGGAAGCTCTGGATTAAAAGAACCCACAGTCTGCTTCCTGTAAGAAATAAATGTGTCAAGTTACATCTTTCTTTGCTGCTGCCCTTTGATTGTTGCCCTTTGATTGGTGGGTTTTCCAAGTACTGCTTCTAAGTCTCAAAAGTGCAAAAACAGACTCAATCGCATCAACCTGTTCTCGAGGATTTCAACTTGTTTCTGTAAAAATTTCAACATCCATAGACACATGACTTCTAAGATTTCCCAGGTTTTAGTTTTATGATGTCCTATTGGCTCTGTTGTCTTATTGTCCCACTGGTCTTGTAAACAAACAACCAACTTTAAAGTGTTGATCAGAAATTGATCAGAATGTGAATGAAGCAATGGAGACTATCACACCAAGGGAAATGCTCATATTACACACGGACAATGAAATCATTAATAACTTCAGTTTCAGGGTTAAGTAATCAGATTTCTGATTCAACCAAAACTCTAAATCTGGAAGCCAATGCAATCCTGAACAAAATAGGACCTTTTCCTGAACTAGCTCAAGACCTGCAAGGAAAGGATTTAAGGAGAAATTATATCTTTAATATCTCCTAGGTTGCAGTACTAGAAAATTGAGAAATTCAAACAGACGATAAACAACTCAACTGGCTCATTTCTCTTGCAATAAATACTTGGATGATTACCTTTCAAACTTTTTAGAGGGTTTTTGTGTTCCATTTGACAAGAGATGATAGTTTCTACTTAAAAAGGTACAGGATGGATTATTTTTCATCTGTAAAACATGAATACTGGACCCGGCACAGTGTCTAAAAATCCTTGCATTATATGTTCTAGGATCCAATAAGGGTGCTGGTTCATATCCCAGCTGCTCCACTTGCTCCACTTCCCTTCCTGCTCCCTGCTTGTATCCTGGGAAAACAGTCAAGGATGGCCCAAAGTCCTGGTTCCTGCAATCACATGGCAGACCCAGAAGAAGCTCTTGTCTTTTGGCTTTGGATTAGCTCAGCTCTGGCTTTTGGTGCCACGTGGGGAGTGAACCAACAGATGACAGATCTTTCCTCTCTGTCTCTCCTACTCTCTGTATATCTGACTTTCCAATAAAAATAAGTAATCTTAAAAAGAATCAGCAATGGGCCCGGCGGCGTGGCCTAGCGGCTAAAGTCCTCACCTTGAACACCCCGGGATCCCATATGGTTCTAATCCCAGAAGCTCCACTTCCCATCCAGCTCCCTGCTTGTGGCCTGGGAAAGCAGTTGAGGACGGCCCAAAGCTTTGCGACCCTGCACCCGCGTGGGAGACCTGGAAGAGGTTCCTGGTTCCCGACTTCGGATCGGCGCACACTGGCCCGTTGCGGCTCACTTGGGGAGTGTAACATCGGATGGAAGATCTTCCTCTCTGTCTCTCCTCCTCTCTGTATATCTGACTGTAATGAAATAAATAAATCTTTAAAAAAAAAAAGGAATCAGCAGTAGCAGCATATAACACATAGGTGGAGGTTTTGTTGGCTACACTGGCGTAAGAAAGCTAAACACTATTTTGGTTGGTGAATGTAAGCATGTTAATGCTTGCCCGGTGGCAGTACTGGGGTTTCATCACTCCCATTAAGTTTCTACTGGCTGCAGTGCTAACACTCCTCACTCAATACAAGCAATACCATGTACATATTTCTGCTTTGTGGACACCCCAAGACCTTTGGTCAATCACCACTTTAATGAGCTTGTATAGAAAATTAATCAGAAAGTCTGAGATACCATCATTCCTTTACAGGTCAGGCTATTAAAAATGACTTAAAATGATGAAAAAGAAAAAAAAAGAAAACCAGTTGCCATGCATTGAAAAAAAAATCGCATAATACATCTCCAGGAATTGCTAAATTTCATCATAAACACTGTCATCATAGACTCTGATGGAACTGTGTGAATGGGTCATATAATATCTATAAATTAGTTTTCACAGGTATGTGAAGCTGGTACCATCATTTACAATTTAACATATAAGGAACAGAGGTTAAGAAATACTGAATCATTTGCTCAAGTTTGTTTAATAGTCAGAATAGGAATTATGTGTGATTCCAGGACTTAAGTGTGACCTAGATCAAGTGCTATGAGATTGAAATGTTAATGCAATATAAGCTATTAGCCCCCTTTTCCCAATATAAGAAGAAATTTAATTTGCAAAGACCATTGAGTTAAATAAGCTCAATCCTTAGTTTCTCATTTGGGCAGATTATAAAAATGATATATCTCACACACAAATTATGCACGTTATGCTTTTAAAAATAATAGGATAGTTTTTATATAATGTCTTGATGTTTAATATCGTGTAACATCTGTTCAAGTTAATACATACTATTCAAATGTATCGCTTCTCATAATTTCCTCTTATATCATGATACAAATAAACTACATATAAATATTCCTCTATCAGAGGAAACACAAGTTGTTTCTAAATGTTGGTCTAGCAAACAACATTCTAGTTTCCCTGAATATACATGTATGTACACACATACACACATACACTACACAAACACATCTATGTTTTCTGAATGCAAGAGAAAAGGAGAGTAGCTGTCAACGGGGTCTTTATTCTCATTAATAAAATGTAATGGTTGGCTTAATAGATATAGACAAACAAAATTTTCTGAACTGCTTTGTTATTTTTAAATCCTCTAGTAATGCATCAAATTATCTCTATTGCTTTTTCTCTACATCTGATTACTTTTAGACACTGTTAATCTAATGAGTGAAAATTGATATTTCAATATTAATTTTACTTTACATTTCCTGACTGGTAAAGATGAAAAGATATTAAAGCATGGATATTTACATTTTACTCTCTACTAAACGTTCACAATTGTATTGGTCCATTATTCTTCATTGTTTTGGTTTTTTTAAATTATGTTCTTTAACTTCATTGTGTAATTGTCATGGCCTATGAAGATTTGAGATTTCACTCTCTTGCAAGTAAGTCTGCTGTGGTCTTAGAGTTGCAGAAAGAAGATACAAGACGCCTGGGTCAAAGAAAAGATCCATGATTTCTCGCATCACACTAAGCATCAAGTGTATCAGCATATTTCTTGCTTCCACACCCAACCACAGATCCACATGACTACATAGGGTGAATTGTATCAGGGAAAGATTCCCAAGTTTTATCGGAGGCAGTAAATGTCCCTGCCCTTTGTTCTGGAAGGAGACACTGTTGTATCTTCCAAGGATGTTTGCTATTCATACATCCTGGATAAAAAAGCCAAAATGGAGGAAAGTTAATGCTTCCTAACACATGCTAAAAACAAAACAAAACAAAACAAAACAAAACAAAAAAAACAGAGTCATAAAGAATTGTCTTCCAGCTATTAGGAAAGCCAACTTCTTATCTACAGCATTGTGTAAGTGCTTCCCAAATGATTACTTATAGTGACTATATTCTGTCATTTTCTGGCCTTCTTCCTATCATCCTCATTCTTTTTTCATGTATTATTCTCATGTTAAATTCAGTTTAATTTGGAAATAATCCCCTACTTTAGGAGACAGATCAATGCTTTGCTCCTGGCTAAAATTACAACACATAATGTCTAATTAGGTTTTCTAAAAATATACATCCTTCAATATTTCTATTGGTTGTATCCTGACAGACAGAAAATAAAAGATGCAGAAAACCAATACTGCAAAAGCATGAGAATACAAAACTACAAACACCACACGGCATGATCTGTATGTTTTTCCAAATCATAAAACATGAACTAAATCCTTTGACTTCACAGTAAATCTAACTTAATCTGGTAAAAATGTGAAAAGAAACATTGAAGCCAATCACAGTGCGAAGTTTTACTTCCTGACCATAGCTGCTCTTAATCAGCTAAGCTATGTAGGCAGAACTGTTAATACATGGAAAACATTCTGTACACTCTGCCCTTCCTGATCTTACAAGATGCTGAGCTCCAGTATTTTGTTGATTAACAGAGGCAAAAATTCTCAGACCAGATTCAGCAGGACTAATCATTCTAGGGCTGTGTGGGAATGGGGGTGAATATGAACTGAATGGAATAAATAGATAGGGGGCAAAGAAGTGAAGAATTTTTATGCAGCCAGGTTTTTCTTCTTTTATTTTTCCAATTATTTTTATATGTATCTGATGAGACACACGTGCTTACACACAGAGAGAAAGAGAAAGAAAGAGACAGACAGACACACGGAGAGAGTCAGCACTCATTATCTCTGAATTCTGCATCTGTGAATGGTTTGGAAGTGTCACATTATTGTTGTTCTCTATGATATAGTTAAGACCACAATGATTATCTGTGTACTAAACATGACGTAACTTAATTCCTGCTATTATTTCTGAAACAATAAAGTATGGCAAATATTTATATGTTATTTACATTGCACAAGTATTAAAGATAGTGTAAAGATTATTTAAGCATAGGGTAGGGTAGAATTATAAATAAGAACTTGGACATTCATGAATTTTTGATGTGATATGCTATCCTGGAATCAGTTACCCTCCCAGTTACCAAGAAATGCCATATATAGAGACAACAGTTGGTAGAAGTGCTTTTAGAAGTGCTTTTCTCTGAATTCTCTTTTATCTGAATATCCTACTCACATGCCACTTGTTTCACAATTAGCTTTTAAAAGTAAATTATAATATTAAACATGGGGCAAGTGTCATGGCATAGCAAGTTCACCCTCTATATGAAGTGTTGGCATCCCATAGGGGCATTATTAGTTCAAGTACCAGCTACTGCACTTCCAACTCACCTCCTGCTTATGGCCTGGAAAGAAGCAGAGGATATCTCAAGTTCTTGGGTTCCTGAACCCACGTGACGAACCTGGAAAAAGGTCCCAGCTTGTGGCTTTGGATGAAATTAACCCCAGCCATTGCAGACATTTGACACTGCAACTGAAGAGCTCCCCTTCTCTATGCCTCTCCTTCCCTCAGTAACCTCGCCTTTCAAACAAAAACAAATGTTTTTAATGTTATTATATTCATGCATTATTATAGAAATCATTAATATGTAAAGATTGGGAAATATTCTCCACTCAAAGTTTAACAATCTTCATATAGATATAAAACAAATACATATTTAAAACATCAGACACTACATACACAGTGATCTGAGATAGCAACATGGGGTTACAGGAATCTCGAGGAGAAATTACCATGGAGGGTATATAGCATCAAAGATGACATCTGTACACAAAACGAAATATTTCAGCAAAAATGGAAAGGCAAGGCTCTGAGGGGCAGAGCATTGAAAGGGAAAGGAAATGTCCCAGTTTTAGTCATTTAGTTTAAATGACTAAATCAGAGAGTTTAAATGAGAAAGACAGTGGGATTTCATCACCAAGGACCTTGAACCTCCGTGGCAGTGTAAATAGGGAGTCATCTTTAGTAGGCAAATTAACTGCATTGGGAAGTAATTTTGGAGAATTAATATGTAGGAAATGCTGTGTAGAAAAAGACAGTTAGGAAGACCTAAATAATGAAGCTACACACTCAGAGAGACCAAACAGGCGCTTAAATCCAGAATTATTCGAAGTGTAACACACTGTGGTGGTGGAGGGGGGGGGGGGGCTTACACACAGAACATAGCCTTGCCCTGCCCCTGTGCCATGAGATGTGGAGTTTCATGTCCCAGTCAGCAGTAACGATTTAAATATCCAGCTAGCCTAAGTATACCTGGACTTTCCCAAGAAACACTAGCATTCCAGGCATCAGATAGGGTACATTCCAGAATTCAGCCTTATGAGACAAGCCCAGTAGGTTATCGCAACATGTTTGTTATTTCCTAAGGTTTGGGATGATCATCAGGGTTACCTAAATGGCAAGAGGGCAGTTACACCCAAAATGGCTCTGGTGATATATCGAGCAGAATCGCTGCAAGTACATAGAGTCAGTTATGGAGAAGTGATTTGGAGGTCAGTTTGGAGGCTGAAATAGTAAACAAGGAGTATAATAGGTAGGGAAGACAAAAGAAATTTAAAAGGCTGTTGCAGATCTCATTTCAGAGATTTAGCTATATAACAGAAATTAATGAGATTTATAGCAACAAAGAGAATGATAAACTTGTGTTCTGACTCTGGGATCTTACAAGGCAACGTATTTTATCTGCAGCACATTTTCATATTGACATGTGCAACTTCTCTTTCTTTTATCTACCATTTTGCATATGTTGTTCTTTTATTTACCATTTTGCATATGTTGATGTCCTCAGGCCCTCTTTCTCCTTTCCTTCACCTCTGTCCATCAAGAATGCCTGCCATCTTACTCAGTTTCGCTGGTAACACTGTGGACAACAAACATTGTGCAATATCCAAGGGAAAAACAAAGCTCAAGTGGGGACCCTGTGCGATGGCCTGGCAGCTAAAGTTCTCAGCTTGAACACACCGCGATCCCATTTGAGCACTGGTTCTAATCCCGGCAGCTCCACTTTCCATCCAGCTCCCTGACTGTGGCCTGGGAAAGCAGTCAAGGACGGCCCAACACCTTGGAACCTTGCACCCACGTGGGAGGCCTGGAGGAAGTTCCTGGCTCCTGGCTTTGGATTGGCGCAGCTCCAGTTGTTGCTGTCACTTGGGGAGTGAATCATCAGATGGAGATCTTCCTCTCTGTCTCTTCTCCTCTCTGTACATCTGACTTTGCAATAAAAATAAATTAATCTTAAAAAAAAAGAAAGCTCAAGTATTCTTTAAGTAGTTGACAGACGACCGGAAATTTTAATACAAGCATTTACAAGTAGTAAAACTGTGCAAAGTAATATATCAACAACGTGAAAATATATAAACAATAAACCAAGAGATATCTCCCAAAGGAGAAAGGAAACAAAAATACAGAAACATGGAGACAGTAATGATGTGGCTATTATCAGTAACTGATGTTGCAACTATACTTCCTGACCAAGGGAGTTAAGGTGATGCATCAAAATTATTCTATGGTCTACAAAGGTAAGAAGGCAGAGGCATTATTGAGGGAGAAGAGGAAAAATTACTAGAATTTTTCCACAATAACCATGAATGTCCTGTATATATATTTTACTACATTGTCTTTATCTTGTTCTCATCAACCCATCCATACCTAGCATGCAACTGAATGTTTCAACAACAGCATAATTTTATGAAAAAATAATTATCAAATAAAGAATTATCTTAGGATAACCATGTGGCACAGAGGTAAAAATGGGATGTGTGCATCCCATACTAAAGTGGAGTTCCTGGGTTCAAATCCAGCACTTTCAAAAAATTTTTGCACTTTGAAACCCTTACAAATGCAGCACTTTCTGGGGGGCATCAAGCAATGGTTCAAATAATGGCGTTCCTTCTATAAACATGGGAGATACAGATTGAGTTCTGGGCTTCTGAGTTTTTCCTAGTCCAGCCCTGGTTTTTGCAATCATGTTTGGGAATGAACCAATGGATAGACGATCTATTTCTGACTGGTCTGTCTCTGTTTTAAATAAATAAATAAAAATTTTAAAAGCAATCTGTCATCTCATGCTTATGCAGTTCCTCTTCCCAGGTATTTTGGTACCTCACAGTCCTATAAATTAAAAACTATGCAATCTTGATTTTGCCTATATCAACAGATTTCTGACAGCAGCAGGCGAATGTGAGCCAGAGGTTCACAGTAACTGATTTCTGTGCCAGAAATGTGGATCACATTCCACAAGAAAAGAGTCCTAGCTGGCACCATTTGTAAAGCTCTTAAAGTTTTTTCACTAAAAGTAATAAATTTGTCCAGGATTTCAGCTATGTGCTTGCTAGAATAAGTATTCAAAAATGACAAGTGGATTCCAAATGTTATTCATTTGCTTAATATTGTGCAAATCAGAATATTTGAATATCTACTGAAGCATATTACATTTCAAAAATTTCATAAACTATGAAGCCTTATCTCTGCAAAAGCACAATACAATTATTTTTACAGATTCCATAATTTCTTGTGTCATTCAAATCACAGAGTTGACAGAGGCTTGGAGAGGTGTACAAGAAATGGTTCTTACAGATAACTCCTGAGACTTTCAGTTCTACTCTGTGACCCGGCCGTTACATACCAGCAAGACAACTATTATCCCAAAGTTGGCAAAGCAATTTTCACTTCATTAGATACTTAAGAAAAGTTTTAGAAAATATTTTTTATACTTCAACCTATAGTTCAGAGACTCATTTTAGAAACAAAAGTAAAATCACAACACAATTTGGCACCAAATACACATTTCTGAAGAATGAGGAATCATACCAGAGCCAAATTTTGAAAGGCTAAGTAATAACATACACTTTCTAGGGAAATAGCAAAGATTTAATAAATTCCTTACATAAATCCAAGTTTTTTTTTTTGGCTGAATAACTGAGACAGTCTTTGTAAAGAGCTTGGAACATACTTGGCACATAGTTTTCAAAAAGTGTTTGCCACTTAAAACTAGCACCTAGCTAGGGATGTAGAACAAATCGGGGCTTCTTAGAGGGTAACAGTTCCATCTTGGGTAAGAGATAATGCAAGCAGCTCAGGATCCAGCCTGTGCCTCCCAGACAGAAGATATTCAAGGAGGTCAGAGATGGTGTTGAAAGCACCAATGAGTAACCATGAGAAGACAACACAGGCATCAAAAACAGGCATCACAACGGCATCACAACGGTATCCAGAAAATATCTGGATACCTACTCTTTTATTACTTTTTCATACAACAATAGTAACACTTTCCACAGCAAAAAGCATCATGACAACTTAACCTGTCCTCTAGGACAGTTGGCTGAAATGTATTTTTGTTAGTGTAAATGAGATGTGCCAAACAAGACTCTCCATTCTTAGATTCACTCTCTCTTTGTAATGGTGCTTCTTTGTGTCCTCATACCAGAAATTTAACATAATTCATTCATTTCCTCTCTCTCTTCACAATATCATTATTTATATGAAAGAAAGAGTGACAGAGATAGAGTAATTTCCCATCTAATGATTCATTCCCCAAAATGGCTACAATCAGGCTGGACCAGGGCAACGTCAGGCCCTGAAACTGCATCCAAATCTTCCACACAGGTGGCAGAGATCCAGGACCTTGGACCATTAGCAGAATGCTGACTCAGAAGCAGAGCAACTGGGATTCAGATGCATGCTCATGTGGGATGCCAACATTCATCCTACTGCTCAAAGGATGATCTAAGTCTCTCTGCCTGACTAAAGTGAAGCATCACCAGCTCACAAAGAGATTGAACATTGAATGAACA